>NC_069500.1:72775697-72873680 GCF_027579735.1 Bombina bombina | reverse complement strand
TTCCCCCAGTGATGTCTGAAATAATCTCTTTCAAGTCAGGGCCAAACAGTGTTTTACCCTTGAAAGGGATGTTAAGCAAAAGCGCTCTGCGCGCCACGATAGCAAACCCTGAATTATTCGCCGCTAATCTAGCTAATTGCAAAGCGGCATCTAAAATAAAAGAGTTAGCCAATTTAAGAGCTTGAACTCTGTCCAAAACCTCCTCGTACGAAGATTCTTTATTGAGCGACTTTTCTAGTTCTTCGAACCAGAAACACGCAGCTGTAGTGACAGGAACAATGCATGAAATTGGTTGTAGAAGGTAACCTTGCTGAACAAACATATTTTTAAGCAAACCCTCTAACCTTTAATCCATAGGATCTTGAAAGCACAACTATCTTCTATAGGAATAGAAGTGCGTTTGTTTAGAGTAGAAACCGCCCCCTCGACCTTGGGGACTGTATGCTATAAGTCCTTTCTGGGGTCGACTATAGGAAATAATTTCTTAAATATAGGGGGAGGACAAAAGGTATGCCGGGCCTTTCCCACTCCTTATTTACTATGTCCGCCACCCGCTTGGGTATAGGAAAAACATCGGGGGGCACCGGAACCTCTAGGAACTTGTCCATCTTACCTAATTTCTCTGGAATGACCAAATTGTCACAATCATCCAGAGTAGATAATACCTCCTTAAGTAGTGCGTGGAGATGTTGTAATTTAAATTTAAAAGTTACAATATCAGGTTCTGCTTGTTGAGAAATTTTCCCTGAATCTGAAATTTCTCCCTCAGACAAAACCTCCCTCCTGGCCCCTTCAGATAGGTGTGAGGGTATGTCAGAACAGATATCATCAGCGTCCTCTTGCTCTTCAGTGTTTAAAACAGAGCAATCACGCTTTCTCTGATAAGTAGGCATTTTGGAAAAAAACAGAATTTATGTTTACCTGATAAATTACTTTCTCCAACGGTGTGTCCGGTCCACGGCGTCATCCTTACTTGTGGGATATTCTCTTCCCCAACAGGAAATGGCAAAGAGCCCAGCAAAGCTGGTCACATGATCCCTCCTAGGCTCCGCCTACCCCAGTCATTCGACCGACGTTAAGGAGGAATATTTGCATAGGAGAAACCATATGTTACCGTGGTGACTGTAGTTAAAGAAAATAAATTATCAGACCTGATTAAAAAAACCAGGGCGGGCCGTGGACCGGACACACCGTTGGAGAAAGTAATTTATCAGGTAAACATAAATTCTGTTTTCTCCAACATAGGTGTGTCCGGTCCACGGCGTCATCCTTACTTGTGGGAACCAATACCAAAGCTTTAGGACACGGATGAAGGGAGGGAGCAAATCAGGTCACCTAAATGGAAGGCACCACGGCTTGCAAAACCTTTCTCCCAAAAATAGCCTCAGAAGAAGCAAAAGTATCAAATTTGTAAAATTTAGAAAAAGTGTGCAGTGAAGACCAAGTCGCTGCCTTACATATCTGATCAACAGAAGCCTCGTTCTTGAAGGCCCATGTGGAAGCCACAGCCCTAGTGGAGTGAGCTGTGATTCTTTCAGGAGGCTGCCGTCCGGCAGTCTCATAAGCCAATCGGATAATGCTTTTAATCCAGAAGGAGAGAAAGGTAGAAGTTGCTTTTTGACCTCTCCGTTTACCAGAATAAACAACAAACAAAGACAAAGTTTGTCTGAAATCCTTAGTAGCTGCTAAGTAAAATTTGAGAGCACGAACTACATCCAAGTTGTGCAACAAACGTTCCTTCTTTGAAACTGGATTAGGACACAAAGAAGGCACAACTATCTCCTGGTTAATGTTTTTGTTAGAAACAACTTTTGGAAGAAAACCAGGTTTAGTACGCAAAACCACCTTATCTGCATGGAACACCAGATAAGGAGAAGAACACTGCAGAGCAGATAATTCTGAAACTCTTCTAGCAGAAGAAATTGCAACCAAAAACAAAACTTTCCAAGATAATAACTTAATATCAACGGAATGTAAGGGTTCAAACGGAACCCCCTGAAGAACTGAAAGAACTAGGTTGAGACTCCAAGGAGGAGTCAAAATTTTGTAAACAGGCTTGATTCTAACCAGAGCCTGAACAAAGGCTAGAACATCTGGCACAGCTGCCAGCTTTTTGTGAAGTAACACAGACAAGGCAGAAATCTGTCCCATCAAGGAACTTGCAGATAATCCTTTTTCCGATCCTTCTCGAAGGAAGGATAGACTCTTAGGAATCTAAACCTTGTCCCAAGGGAATCCTGCAGATTCACACCAACAGATATACCAAATTATGTGGTAATTTTTCTGGTTACAGGCTTTCAGGCCTGAACAAGAGTATTAATAACAGAATCTGAGAATCAAGCGTTCAATCTCCAAGCAGTCAGCTGGAGTGGGTCGAACGGACCTAGAACAAGAAGGTCTCTCAAAGGTAGCTTCCATGGTGGAGCCGATGACATATTCACCAGATCTGCATACCAAGTCCTGCGTGGCCACGCAGGAGCTATCAAAATCACCGACGCCCTCTCCTGATTGATCCTGGCTACCAGCCTGGGGATGAGAGGAAACGGCAGGAACACATAAGCTAGTTTGAAGGTCCAAGGTGCTACTAGTGCATCCACTAGAGCCGCCTTGGGATCCCTGGATCTGTACCCGTAGTAAGGAACTCTGAAGTTCTGACGAGAGGCCATCAGATCCATGTCTGGAATGCCCCACGGTTGAGTGACTTGGGCAAAGATTTCCGGATGGAGTTCCCACTCCCCCGGATGCAATGTCTGACGACTCAGAAAATCCGCTTCCCAATTTTCCACTCCTGGGATGTGGATAGCAGACAGGTGGCAGGAGTGAGACTCCGCCCATAGAATGATTTTGGTCACTTCTGCCATCGCTAGGGAACTCCTTGTTCCCCCCTGATGGTTGATGTATGAACTTGGCCCTCGCTAGCTGAGGCCAAGCTTTGAGAGCATTGAATATCGCTCTCAGTTCCAGAATATTTATCGGTAGAAGAGATTCTACCCGAGACCAAAGACCCTGAGCTTTCAGGGATCCCCAGACCGCGCCCCAGCCCATCAGACTGGCGTCGGTCGTGACAATGACCCACTCTGGTCTGCGGAAGGTCATCCCTTGTGACAGGTTGTCCAGGGACAGCCACCAACGGAATGAGTCTCTGGTCCTCTGATTTACTTGTATCTTCGGAGACAAGTCTGAATAGTCCCCATTCCACTGACTGAGCATGAACAGTTGTAATGGTCTTAGATGAATGCGCACAAAAGGAACTATGTCCATTGCCGCTACCATCAAACCTATCACTTCCATGCACTGCGCTATGGAAGGAAGAGGAACGGAATGAAGTATCCGACAAGAGTCTAGAAGTTTTGTTTTTCTGGCTTCTGTCAGAAAAATCCTCATTTCTAAGGAATCTATTATAGTTCCCAAGAAGGGAACCCTCGTTGACGGAGATAGAGAACTCTTTTCCACGTTCACTTTCCATCCGTGAGATCTGAGAAAGGCCAGGACAATGTCCGTGTGAGCCTTTACTTGAGGAAGGGACGACGCTCGAATCAGAATGTCGTCCAAGTAAGGTACTACAGCAATGCCCCTTGGTCTTAGCACCGCCAGAAGGGACCCTAGTACCTATGAGAAAATCCTAGGAGCAGTGGCTAATCCGAAAGAAAATGCCACGAACTGGAAATGCTTGTCCAGGAATGCAAACCTTAGGAACCGATGATGTTCCTTGTGGATAGGAATATGTAGATACGCATCCTTGAAATCCACCTTGGTCATGAATTGACCTTCCTGGATGGAAGGAAGAAGTGTTCGAATGGTTTCCATCTTGAACGATGGAACCTTGAGAAACTTGTTCAAGATCTTGAGATCTAAGATTGGTCTGAACGTTCCCTCTTTTTTGGGAACTATGAACAGATTGGAGTAGAACCCCATCCCTTGTTCTCCTAATGGAACAGGATGAATCACTCCCATTTTTAGCAGGTCTTCTACCCAATGTAAGAATGCCTGTCTTCTTATGTGGTCTGAAGACAACTGAGACCTGTGGAACCTCCCCCTTGGAGGAAGCCCCTTGAACTCCAGAGAATAACCTTGGGAGACTATTTCTAGCGCCCAAGGATCCAGAACATCTCTTTCCCAAGCCTGAGCGAAGAGAGAGAGTCTGCCCCCCACCAGATCCGGTCCCGGATCGGGGGCCCGCATTTCATGCTGTCTTGGTAGCAGTGGCAGGTTTCCTGGCCTGCTTTCCTTTGCTCCAGCCTTGCATAGGTCTCCAGGCTGGATTGGCTTGAGAAGTATTACCTTCCTGCTTAGAGGACGTAGCCCTTGGGGCTGATCCGTTTCTGCGAAAGGGACGAAACTTAGGTTTATTTTTGGTCTTGAAAAGACCTATCCTGAGGAAGGGCGTGGCCCTTGCCCCCAGTGATATCAGAGATAATCTCTTTCAAGTCAGGGCCAAAGAGTGTTTTCCCCTTGAAAGGAATGTCAAGCAATTTGTTCTTGGAAGACGCATCCGCTGCCCAAGATTTTAACCAAAGCGCTCTGCGCCACAATAGCAAACCCAGAATTTTTCCGCCGCTAACCTAGCCAATTGCAAGGTGGCGTCTAGGGTGAAAGAATTAGCCAATTTAAGAGTACGAATTCTGTCCATAATCTCCTCATAAGAAGAAGAATTACTAATAATCGCCTTTCCTAGCTCATCAAACTAGAAACACGCGGCTGCAGTGACAGGGACAATGCATGCAATTGGTTGTAGAAGGGAACCTTGCTGAACAAACATCTTTAGCAGACCTTCTAATTTTTTATCCATAGGATCTTGGAAAGCACAACTATCTTCTATGGGTATAGTGGCGCGCTTGTGTAGAGTAGAAACCGCCCCCTCGACCTTGGGGACTGTCTGCCATCAGTCCTTTCTGGGGTCGACTATAGGAAAACAATTTTATAAATATGGGGGGAGGTACTAAAGGTATACCGGGCCTGTCCCATTCTTTACTAACAATGTACGCCACCCGCTTGGATATAGGAAAAGCTTCGGGGGGCCCCTGGGCCTCCAAGAACTTTTCCATTTTACATAGTGGTTCTGGAATGACCAGATAATCACAATCATCCAAATTGGATAACACCTCCTTAAGCAGAGCGCGGAGATGTTCCAACTTAAATTTAAAAGTAATCACATCAGGTTCAGCTTGTTGAGAAATGTTTCCTGAATCTGAAATTTCTCCCTCAGACAAAACCTCCCTGGCCCCCTCAGACTGGTGTAGGGGCCCTTCGGAAACCATATCATCAGCGCTCTCATGCTCTACAGAATTTTCTAAAACAGAGCAGTCGCGCTTTCGCTGATAAGTGGGCATATTGGCTAAAATGTTTTTGATAGAATTATCCATTACAGCCGTTAAATGTTGCATAGTAAGGAGTATTGGCGCACTAGATGTACTAGGGGCCTCCTGTATGGGCAAGACTGGTGTAGACGAAGGAGGGGATGATGCAGTACCATGCTTACTCCCCTCACTTGAGGAATCATCTTGGGCATCATTTTTACTAAATTTTTTTATGACATAAAAAACATATAGTTAAATGAGAAGGAACCTTGGTTTCCCCACAGTCAGAACACAATCTATCTGGTAGTTCAGACATGTTAAACAGGCATAAACTTGATAACAAAGCACAAAAAACGTTTTAAAATAAAACCGTTACTGTCACTTTAAATTTTAAACTAAACACACTTTATTATTGCAATTGCGAAAAAGTATGAAGGAATTGTTCAAAATTCACCAAAATTTCACCACAGTGTCTTAAAGCCTTAAAAGTATTGCACACCAAATTTGGAAGCTTTAACCCTTAAAATAACGGAACCGGAGCCGTTTTTATATTTAACCCCTTTACAGTCCCTGGAATCTGCTTTGCTGAGACCCAACCAAGCCCAAAGGGGAATACGATACCAAATGATGCCTTCAGAAAGACTTTTCTATGTATCAGAGCTCCACACACATGCAGCTGCATGCCATGCTGTCCTCAAAAACAAGTGCGCCATACCGGCGCGAAAATGAGGCTCTGACTATGATTAGGGAAAGCCCCTAAAGAATAAGGTGTCTAAAACAGTGCCTGCCGATATAATCATATCAAAGTACCCAGAATAAATGATTCCTCAAGGCTAAATATGTGTTAATAATGAATCGATTTAGCCCAGAAAAAGTCTACAGTCTTAATAAGCCCTTGTGAAGCCCTTATTTACTATCTTAATAAACATGGCTTACCGGATCCCATAGGGAAAATGACAGCTTCCAGCATTACATCGTCTTGTTAGAATGTGTCATACCTCAAGCAGTAAGAGACTGCACACTGTTCCCCCAACTGAAGTTAATTGCTCTCAACAGTCCTGTGTGGAACAGCCATGGATTTTAGTTACGGTGCTAAAATCATTTTCCTCATACAAACAGAAATCTTCATCTCTTTTCTGTTTCTGAGTAAATAGTACATACCAGCACTATTTTAAAATAACAAACTCTTGATTGAATAATAAAAACTACAGTTAAACACTAAAAAACTCTAAGCCATCTCCGTGGAGATGTTGCCTGTACAACGGCAAAGAGAATGACTGGGGTAGGCGGAGCCTAGGAGGGATCATGTGACCAGCTTTGCTGGGCTCTTTGCCATTTCCTGTTGGGGAAGAGAATATCCCACAAGTAAGGATGACGCCGTGGACCGGACACACCTATGTTGGAGAAATGCATGCAATAGAATTATCCATTACAGCCATTAATTGTTGTATGGTAATAAGTATTGGCGCACTAGATGTACTAGGGGCCTCTTGTGTGGGCAAAACTGGTGTAGACACAGAAGGGGATGATGCAGTACCATGCTTACTCCCCTCATTAGAGGAATCATCTTGGGCAATATCATATCTATGGCATTATTATCCCTACTTTGTTTGGACATTATGACACAAATATATCACATATATTTAAATGGGGAGACACATTGGCTTTCATACATATAGAACATCGTTATCTGATGGTTCAGACATGTTAAACAGGCTTAAACTTGTCAACAAAGCACAAAAAAACGTTTTACAATAAAACCGTTACTGTCCCTTTAAATTTTAAACTGAACACACTTTATTACTGAATATGTGAAAAAGTATGAAGGAATTGTTCAAAATTCACCAAAATTTCACCACAGTAACTTAAAGCCTTAAAAGTATTGCACACCAAATTTGAAAGCTTTAACCCTTAAAATAACGAAACATTTAACCCCAATACAGTCCCAGGTATCTGCTTTGCTGAGACCCAACCAAGCCCAGAGGGGAATACGATACCAAATGATGCCTTCTATAAGCTTTTTCAGTGGTTCTTAGCTCCTCACACATGCATCTGCATGCCATGCTTTCCAAAAACAACTGCGCATTAGAGGCGCGAAAATGAGGCTCTGTCTATGACTAGAAAAGGCCCCCAGTGAAAAAGGTGTCCAATACAGTGCCTGCCGTTTTTATTAAAACAATCCCCAAGATTTAACAACTATTAAAAGTAATAATCTGCCAAATATACTTAGTAAAGTAATCGTTTTAGCCCAGAAAAATGTCTACCAGTTTTTTAAGCCCTAATGAAGCCCTTTATTCTTTTACTTAAACTAAGAAAATGGCTTACCGGTTCCCATAGGGAAAATGACAGCTTCCAGCATTACCGAGTCTTGTTAGAAATGTGTCATACCTCAAGCAGCAAAGTCTGCCCACTGTTTCCCCCAACTGAAGTTACTTCATCTCAACAGTCCTGTGTGGAAACAGCTATCGATTTTAGTAACGGTTGCTAAAATCATTTTCCTCTTACAAACAGAAATCTTCATCTCTTTTCTGTTTCAGAGTAAATAGTACATACCAGCACTATTTTAAAATAACAAACTCTTGATTGAAGAACAAAAACTACATTTAAACACCAAAAAACTCTAAGCCATCTCCGTGGAGATGTTGCCTGTGCAACGGCAAAGAGAATGACTGGGGTAGGCGGAGCCTAGGAGGGACTATATGGCCAGCTTTGCTGGGCTCTTTGCCATTTCCTGTTGGGGAGGAGAATATCCCACAAGTAAGGATGACGCCGTGGACCGGACACACCTATGTTGGAGAAAAAGACTATAACCAAGGAGAGAAATAAATTTTCCTAAAAAAATGCATTTCCCAGATATGAAACTGACAGTCTGCCAAAGGAAATATAATGAAAACCTGAATCATGGCAAATATACGTACAAAAAAATAGAGATGGGCCCAGCACTCACCATCCAATTTGGGGTGCACGCTACAGGGGTTTCTGCACTAACCCCCGAAGTAGACAAATTGTAGAAAAGAGCAGCAGCACCACACTTTATGAACTTTTAACTGCTTTTAATGATGAAACATACAGGAAAGCAACAACGTTTCGGTCATCAACTGACCTTAATCATGTTGTATACAAAAGTAACTAAACACACTACTTAAATAGCTATATAGGGAGGGGTCACAGATACCTGTGTGGGTGTGAACCCATATAGTTAACACTTTCATACATCAAACATAGTATTGTTCTCAAGCTCCCACTAGTGGATAGAGGTACTTCATTTTAAGCTTCTATAGTGACCTATAAGACAAGATATAAATATATATATATTATACAAATATCAATTCAAGATATTCTGACTTCTCAAAAATCAAATATTACAAAAACAAAATATGTACATAGTTACCACACTTATAACAATATATCCAGATAACACCTTAATGTAATATATTCACAGTGTTACTTGCCAATCTATTTCCTTATTCATTCCTAGAGGGGCAAGAGTTTGTAATGTATAAATCCAAAATGTCTCTCTGCTTTTGAGAATAGATTGCCTGTCTCCACCTCTCCTAGGCCTCTTAATCTGTTCTATGACCTGGAATCTCAGTTGAGAGATAGTGTGGCCTGCCTGTAAGAAATGGTTAGAGACTGGAGCGTCCCTATTCCCACATCTTATGTTGGATTTGTGTTCAACAATCCTATCCCTTATCCTACGTGTAGACTCACCTATATAAATCTTTGAGCATGGACATTTGATTAAATAAATCACATACTCTGAGTTACATGTAAAGTAACCAGGGATTTTATATTTCTTACCGGTCAGGGGATGTAGGAAACAGTCACCTCTAATCACATTATTGCAATTACAACACCCTAAGCATGGGAAACAACCGAATTTTGGTTTAGATATATATGTTTGTGTCTGTTTTTTACCAGAGCCTAAATCTGCTTTTACTAGTTTATCCCTTAGGTTTTTACACCTTCTATAAGCTGGCATAGGTGGTAATTCGAATTCTTTAATTTGAGGGTTAAGATCTTTAATAACAGACCAGTGTTTCCTAATAATGTTGTTAATATTTTTGCTAAGTGGGTTGTATTGTGAGACAAAGACCATACGTTTATTATCTTTTTTCTGCCTCATTGTATTGCCTCTCAGGATAGAATGTCTAGGAATTTCACTGACTTCTATCTGTTTCTGGATAAGTTGTTTAGGAAACCCTCTCTCAATAAATAGTTTACCCATTTCAAGTAATCTGGTATGTGCTATACTGTCATCTGAGACAATTTTCTTGACCCTCAGGAGTTGGCTTCTAGGAAGGCTATTAATCAAATGAGGGGGGGTGGGCACTTTCATACCTCAGAAGACTATTTCTGTCACTCTCTTTCCTATATAGGTCAATTTTTAATGTCCTCCCATCTTTGATTACCTTAGTATCTAGAAAAACCACTGACTCTTCACTGAAGGTCAACTTAAATTTGATGTGTCTAGTAGACACGTTCAAATCAGCCACAAATTCCTGTAGGGAGTCAATGTTGCCCCCCCATATATGCCAAACACATCATCGATATATCTGAACCAACATAGTCCATATTGTTGAAACAACTGTTTAGTGTATACAAATCTCTCCTCATATACATTCATAAAAATGTTGGCATATGTGGGGGCGACATTTGACCCCATAGCGGTACCTTGACATTGTAGGTAAAATTGATCCTGAAAAAGGAAAAAATTGCAGTAGAGGATGAGTTGTAATAATCCTAAAATAAATTCACAATGAATGTTAGAAAATCTATCATTACTCTGAATAGCCTGTCCAATAGCCCCTAAGCCACTTGTATGTGTAATGGATGTGTAAAGACTATTCACATCAAGGGTAAAAAGGATAAATTTCTCACTTGACACACTTAATTCCTCTAATTTCACAAGGAAGTCACCTGTGTCCTTAATATAGGACATAGATTCCATAGCTAATGGTCTAAGTAGCTTGTCAAGGTATTTGGATACATTTGTCATGATCGAGTTAGTACTGGCAACAATTGGACGGCCAGGGGGGGCCTCTCTATTCTTGTGTATTTTGGGTAATGTATAAAATACAGGTGTAACAAATTCTTCAATCAACAGAAATTTTTGTTCTTTTTCAGTTATCACCCCATTACACATTGCTTTATTAATATATTTAGCCAACTCACGTTGTACCTCAAATGTTGGGTCTCTGTCTAGTAATTTATACACAGTTTTATCTTGTAATTGGCCCCTAATCTCTTGAATATAGTATTTCTTATCAAGAATGACGGTGGCTCCGCCCTTATCTGCTGGCTTGCAAATAATCTCACTATTGTTTTTCAAACTTAATAGTGCATCGTTTTCAGATCTAGAGAAATTACTCTGTAGGGTTTTCCTGTCCAATCTATTCTCAAAAGCAGAGAGACATTTTGGATTTATACATTACAAACTCTTGCCCCTCTAGGAATGAATAAGGAAATAGATTGGCAAATAACACTGTGAATATATTACATTAAGGTGTTATCTGGATATATTGTTATAAGTGTGGTAACTATGTACATATTTTGTTTTTGTAATATTTGATTTTTGAGAAGTCAGAATATCTTGAATTGATATTTGTATAATATATATATATTTATATCTTGTCTTATAGGTCACTATAGAAGCTTAAAATGAAGTACCTCTATCCACTAGTGGGAGCTTGAGAACAATACTATGTTTGATGTATGAAAGTGTTAACTATATGGGTTCACACCCACACAGGTATCTGTGACCCCTCCCCATATAGCTATTTAAGTAGTGTGTTTAGTTACTTTTGTATACAACATGATTAAGGTCAGTTGATGACCGAAACGTCGTTGCTTTCCTGTATGTTTTATCATTAAAAGCAGTTAAAAGTTCATAAAGTGTGGTGCTGCTGCTCTTTTCTACAATTTAAATATACGTACAATACATATATTTAGAACTTTATATAAATACATAACGTGCCAAACCAAAGCTGAGAGTGTCTTAACTAATGAAAACATACTTACCAAAAGACACCCATCCACATATAGCTGATAGCCAAACCAGTACTGAAACGGTTATCAGAGGTAATGGAATATGAGAGTATATCGTCGATCTGAAAAGGGAGGTAGGCGATTAATCTCTACGACCGATAACAGAGAACCTATGAAGTAGATCTCCAGTGAGGAAATCCATTGCATTCAATAGGTGATACTCCCTTCACATCCCTCTGACATTCACTGTACTCAGAGAGGAATCTGGCTTTAAAATGCAGAGAAGCGCATATCAACGTAGAAATCTTAGCACAAACTTACTTCACCACCTCCATAGGAGGCAAAGTTTGTAAAACTGAATTGTGGGTGTGGTGAGGGGTGTATTTATAGGCATTTTGAGGTTTAGGAAACTTTACCCCTCCTGGTAGGATTGTATATCCCATACGTCACTAGCTCATGGACTCTTGCCAATTACATGAAAGTAACATCTTTTTAAATATAGGAGAGGGAGAAAAAGGTATACTCTGTCTCTCCCACCCCTTAGCAATGATCTCAGAAGCTCAGTCTGGTACAGGAAAAACCTCCATCGAGGAAGGTACCTCAAAATATTTGCATAAATAGAAAGAGAGAAGCGCTCAACCTGGAAACGAACAATAGCATAATAGCTTGTTCTATGGCTAGTTACCACCCAAGAAGCAGCCTCTTTTTGCTCAACATGTGCCTTTCGGGGCTGGACTGTACTGTGAAGTCAGGATCAGACTGATATGCTACAGGAAAGTTCTTCTCTGTGAAAGGCACATATTGAGCAAAAAGAGGCTGCTTCTAGGGTGGTAACTAGCCATAGAACAAGCTATTATGCTATTGTTCGTTCCCAGATTGAGCGCTTCTCTCTTTTTATTTATGCAAATTATGACACTTAGGGAAGTCTCCCTAAGTGTGATGCGGTAATCCAGACGTGGACCCGTTGCTCAGTGTGCCTAGAGAGATACTGCTGCACCTCACTGACGAGGCCCACAATAGGCCGAAACGTACGTCTGGGGTTTTGCTGTTTCTCTTGTTCAGAGAGGGATTGCCTGGTATTTCGGGGCTGGACTGTACTGTGAAGTCAGGATCAGACTGATATGCTACAGGAAAGTTCTTCTCTGTGAAAGGCACATATTGAGCAAAAAGAGGCTGCTTCTAGGGTGGTAACTAGCCATAGAACAAGCTATTATGCTATTGTTCGTTCCCAGGTTGAGCGCTTCTCTCTTGTTATTTATGCAAATTATGACACTTAGGGAAGTCTCCCTAAGTGTGATGCGGTAATCCAGACGTGGACCCGTTGCTCAGTGTGCCTAGAGAGATACTGCTGCACCTCACTGACGAGGCCCACAATAGGCCGAAACGTACGTCTGGGGTTTTGCTGTTTCTCTTGTTCAGAGAGGGATTGCCTGGTATTTCGGGGCTGGACTGTACTGTGAAGTCAGGATCAGACTGATATGCTACAGGAAAGTTCTTCTCTGTGAAAGGCACATATTGAGCAAAAAGAGGCTGCTTCTAGGGTGGTAACTAGCCATAGAACAAGCTATTATGCTATTGTTCGTTCCCAGGTTGAGCGCTTCTCTCTTTTTATTTACCTCAAAATATTTGTTCAGTGGATTTCTTAGGATTAACAATGACCGTGGAGTCGCTGTCGTCCAATGTAGCTAAAACCTCCTTAAAGGGACAGTATACTGTAAAATAGTTTTTCCCTTCATGTGTTTGCAATTTCTTTTTTTACCAACTGCAGAGTAAAAAAAAAATATGAAAATTAGCTTTTTAAGGTTTATTTGTGTATATTAAAGCTCTGATTTTGTGTTTTGAAGCCACAACCTAATAAAATGGGTTGAGCTTGTAGGTATAATCAGATTCATTACTTTATCACATTGTGCACATATAAATGCTTCTTTATTTTATATCTGTCCATAAAACAATCACCAGTACTTGGAGAGAACAATGGAAAATCAACATTGTATTACCTTATCTCTGCTATATCCCACTGGGAGTGTAATTTCTTCTGCTGGCTGTGTTTACAAAGCTTATCTATAGCTTGGACCTGCGGCCACAAACTTTCAGAATAGGTGGGGATACCACATGCTAAATCAACTATTTCAAATGCCAATATAAGGGTAAAGAAGCTACTTGTAAACAATTTAATACACTCCAGCAGGTCAAGTGGATCATTGGGAACAAATTAAAGGGGAGAAATATTTTGAGTAAACTGTCCCTTTAAGTAACAGACGGAGGTGCTCTAGCTTAAACCTGAAGGATACAACTTCAGTATCAGCAAGAGGAATTACACTGTCAGAATCTGAAATTTCACCTTCAGATGCTACTACGTTATCCTCCTCCTCAGGCTTCTGTGAGGAGATATCTGAAATAGCAACAACTGCGTCAGAAACCTTGCTTACTGAATGTCTGATTTTCCTCTTACGCTTTCCCTGTAACATTGGGAAAGCAGACAACACATCTGAAACTGCAGAAGACATGAGAGAATCGAAGTTTAGCGGGAACTAGAGAGGAAGCGCAGGGCACTGCATGTGAGGGCGGTAAAATTTGGGACGCTTGAGGAGAAAGCTGCAGCATATATTGAACATTGTCATTAGATTCCTTAACAGCACCCTCTTTAGAAAATGTTGGCTCAGAAAAAAGTCTATCCTTGTAGCTTAAAGGAAAAAGAGCGCTTCCTGGAGTACCCCCCATCGTGGGCGTGTCAATGAGGAATCTCCCGGTCGGTTATTAAAGTTATAGATGTGGAACCACCACTATTATTAGAACCAGCCCTGCTTCTAAGCTGCCTAAAATGTCCCCTATGCTCCTAGGAGAATCTATGATTTGTTAACAATGAGGTCTGTCCCATTTAATAATAAAGTGCCCAACCTTTTTCCGAGTCCTATTCTTATCCCCCAGAAAGAAAGCCAGCACTTACCTCATAATCTGCCTGACAGCAAGGCAGTTCAAAGGTTTTATAGGTCCTCTCCCTCACATGGACCTGTGAAATAAAAAAGTCCTGAGTAAGTATCCCTCAGTTTTTCAGGGGTAGGGCAGCATCAATATATGGGAGGCGCAGTGAGAATTATGTCCCACAAGTTCCCATTGCTCTAAAGCCACCACTACTCTACTGAAGAGACTGATATGGACTACGGCTACACCCTAGGACAAAGCAGCACAATCTTTAAAAATAATAAACTCTTGATTGAAGAATCTTTTCTAACACCACTTTACCACCTCCTTGCTCTTAACGTAGGCAAAGAGAATGACTGGGTTGGGAGGGAAGTGATATTTAACAACTTTGCTGTGGTGCTCTTTGCCGCCTCCTGCTGGGCAGGAGTGATATTCCCAATAGTAGTTAAGATGATCCGTGGACTCATTGTGTCATTAAAAAGAAACCTAATTTATGCTTACCTGATAAATTAATTTCTTTCATGGTGGTGAGAGTCCAAAAGACCCCATCCCTGTTTTGATCTTGGTGGTTGTTTTCCTTTTTTTGTGCACATCTTTTTTCCCTGCTCCTTTTATGTCTCACTATGCTTGGCTATATGTTAGACTGAGGTATGTGTGAGGGGTTTTATAGGGCACTGTGGGTTTAGGAATCTTAGCTTCCACCTAGTGGTAAGGAAGAGTAATTCCCAGAAGTAATGGATCGTGGACTCTCACCACATGTATGAAAGAAACTGCACTATTTCCTAAATACTTGCTTCCCAAGTTATTTTTTTATCACATCCTATCAGAAAATATTTTGAAAGACTATAACTATATATATTTTTCCTAAGAGTGGAGAATATCTCTCTACATGAGAAAGTTCATTCATGTATATGTTCAGGTATGATTTAAAGGGATAGAAAGGTCAAAAATGAAATGTACATAGGTGCATTTAAATTTGAAATAGAAGCATTTTTGCAATATACTTCCATTAGCAAAAATATTTCTAGTAAGAGGTATTACTGTTTTTCTGTGGCATACGCACATATCTTGTGAGGGCCCATTAATCAGTATTCAAAAACCATAGCTGCTCAGGTAGCTCATAGTGGTGTGTATTGCTTCTGAAGATGTAATTTGTGTCATACATGCCACAAAAATAAATCCTGCTCTGAAAATAGCCGCTGGCGGCCGTCATCTTCAAATACACATGAGTGACATACCCCCGAGTGATATATTTTTGGGTCAGTAATTCCTCAGCACTGATAGTATCTTGTATGTTGTAATTTGTGAATCAAGTAATTTGTAAATAAAGTGTACTAGATGAAACAAATGTGTGTGTGAGACTTAAGTACCTTGATATATGCACTTGGATAAATCTTGTGTACGGCATCTCCAGGAGCACGGCCTGCTTCTCTGTCCAAATAGTAACTCTGAACAAAGACTGCATGGTCACTGAGACAACGAACCCAAACATCTCCTTCACCTTTGCATTCCAACTGGACACCTTTTCCTATATGTAACCTGGATAACAATGGAACACAATGAATAACCAGTATTAGACCATAAATGCAGGGCAAAATAAAACAGTTGAATATAATACAACTGTTCCCAAGTCGTAAAGGGAAGATTCTAGCAAAAATATTCCACTGACACCCCAAACATACACCACGGGCAAATAATCCACCAAAACACACAAATGAAAAATAAATTTTCAAAAAAAAAAAAAAAAAAAAGGTGATAAAACTGCAATTCTAAATCAGCTTTATATTAAAGTGTCAGTAAACATTGTTTCATATGTTACATCATTCATCACTATGTTCAGAATTATGTAACAGTGTTCCACCATGGACAAAAAACAGCCGACAGCTTTACCTAGCACAGGAGCGCGCTAAATGCAGTTGAATGGCGCCATGGAGCTCGCTGTGATCATTAGAAATTGATCCGTAACAGTGTAGTTTGAAAAAACTGTTGCCCAAAAGTGGACGGCTTCGGACAGGAGGAAAGTATCGTTTCAGGTGCAAAATTAATAATTTACAAGAGCACATTATAAAAAAAGGCCATCAGTATGTTACATAATAATGCACTATGCAACATAAAAAAGGTTTATTCTCCCTTTAGCATTTTTTTTATATATTTCCTGTGGGATTATCTGTTCTTAGTTATACCAACATGGTTCTATCAGTGTACAGGGATATGCCTCTACAAGCATAAAAACAAAATAATTTTACTCAAGACAGGAAGATCCTTTTAAAAATGAATAAATACATATCAAAGTAATCTTCTATCAGATGCAATAAAGCAAAACATTACTTTAATATAAGTCTAAATGAAAAGCTGCAATCCTCTTGTCACTGCACCACATAATAAATGCCCTCACAATTGGAGTTATTTATTTAATACATTATTGTTAGCGTGCTATAATGTTATTCATTTTGAAAGATTTGCATAATAAAACTGAACTTACTAAGGTTTTGCAAACATAAAAATGTAACTTATGAGTTTGAATTGAACTGTATTGATTATAATAGTAACTTCCCTTAAATCTCCTAAAAGAAAAGATTGAAAAGGAAGTGCAAGAAAATTACGTTTCCATGGGCTTGGTCAGAGCAGTGCTTGATGTATAAGCTCCCATATAAGTGCTTTATCTAATCTGCTATGGGAATCCAGGGACCTAGAGTAAGCCGTCTTTCCTCATTGCAATGCCGACCTGCATATTAGACTTGTGTAAATACTTCATCACCTACATGCAACGCAGTATTTTCTGCAAACACTGATGTAACAGTGGATTCCAATTAAAAGGTTAATTATTCAAAGTAGCAGCATATTCACAGAACTCACTGCTACACTGAACTCCAGATAAATGATAATATTCAAGAATTTCATTTAGAAAGGAGAAAAAAAAGTAAAGTGTAGACAGTAGTTTTTTTATTCCATATTTATATTGTGAAAAAGTTTTATTTTCTGTTTAGCGCTCTGTAAAAATACAGGTACTTTAAACTTCCATTCAAAATACAAATTGTATTGGCAGCAGTTATAACACGCAGGAATTATAGCAGTAATGAAGTGAATAAAATGCAAATGACTTCCATTTACACGTTCCAAATACCTTGCTCTCTCAATTGCTTCTGTTCTGTGAACATTGGAGAGTTGGCCTAAGCAAAATCGGTCACCCCCTGATGGATCTACGTAACCATCGACTGTAACAATGGGACAGTTTGAAGGAACTTTAAATGTCTCACCCACTTGAACATCCATTTCAAAATAAGCAATTGAGCACCAATACTCAGGAGCTGTAGGTAAATTAAACATTAAGAAAAAAAGGATTATAGATTAACAATTCACAACCAACCTCTCCCAATCTTAAACAAACCCTAACACTGCCGAGTTAGTGAAATTATTAAAAAGTCAATTATTAGTATTACAGCAACTTGCAATAGTTAAAAAAAAAAAAAAAAAAAAAAAAAAAAGAAAGAAAATGTAAAGGACAACATCTGTACAAAAATTGAAAAGATTTAATTTTTTTTTTTATTTGTTAAATTTTGGAAACTTATGTGTTTTTGAAGCAGAGCTAATTTTAATATAAAAAAACATAATTTATGTAAGAACTTACCTGATAAATTCATTTCTTTCATATTAGCAAGAGTCCATGAGCTAGTGACGTATGGGATATACATTCCTACCAGGAGGAGCAAAGTTTCCCAAACCTCAAAATGCCTATAAATACACCCCTCACCACACCCACAATTCAGTTTAACGAATAGCCAAGAAGTGGGGTGATAAAAAAGTGCGAAAGCATATAAAATAAGGAATTGGAATAATTGTGCTTTATACAAAATCATAACCACCACAAAAAAAGGGCGGGCCTCATGGACTCTTGCTAATATGAAAGAAATGAATTTATCAGGTAAGTTCTTACATAAATTATGTTTTCTTTCATGTAATTAGCAAGAGTCCATGAGCTAGTGACGTATGGGATAATGATTACCCAAGATGTGGATCTTTCCACACAAGAGTCACTAGAGAGGGAGGGATAAAATAAAGACAGCCAATTCCTGCTGAAAATAATCCACACCCAAAATAAAGTTTAATGAAAAACATAAGCAGAAGATTCAAACTGAAACCGCTGCCTGAAGTACTTTTCTACCAAAAACTGCTTCAGAAGAAGAAAATACATCAAAATGGTAGAATTTAGTAAAAGTATGCAAAGAGGACCAAGTTGCTGCTTTGCAAATCTGATCAACCGAAGCTTCATTCCTAAACGCCCAGGAAGTAGAAACTGACCTAGTAGAATGAGCTGTAATCCTCTGAGGCGGAGTTTTACCCGACTCAACATAGGCAAGATGAATTAAAGATTTCAACCAAGATGCCAAAGAAATGGCAGAAGCTTTCTGGCCTTTTCTAGCACCGGAAAAAATAAATAGACTAGAAGTCTTTCGGAAAGACTTAGTAGCTTCAACATAATATTTCAAAGCTCTAACAACATCCAAAGAATGCAACGATTTCTCCTTAGAATTCTTAGGATTAGGACATAATGAAGGAACCACAATTTCTCTACTAATGTTGTTGGAATTCACAACTTTAGGTAAAAATTCAAAAGAAGTTCGCAACACCGCCTTATCCTGATGAAAAATCAGAAAAGGAGACTCACAAGAAAGAGCAGATAATTCAGAAACTCTTCTGGCAGAAGAGATGGCTAAAAGGAACAAAACTTTCCAAGAAAGTAATTTAATGTCCAATGAATGCATAGGTTCAAACGGAGGAGCTTGAAGAGCTCCCAGAACCAAATTCAAACTCCAAGGAGGAGAAATTGACTGAATGACAGGTTTTATACGAACCAAAGCTTGTACAAAACAATGAATATCAGGAAGATTAGCAATCTTTCTGTGAAAAAGAACAGAAAGAGCAGAGATTTGACCTTTCAAGGAACTTGCGGACAAAACCATCCTGAAGAAACTGTAAAATTCTCGGAATTCTAAAAGAATGCCAAGAAAAATGATGAGAAAGACACCAAGAAATATAAGTCTTCCAGACTCTATAATATATCTCTCTAGATACAGATTTACGAGCCTGTAACATAGTATTAATCACAGAGTCAGAGAAACCTCTTTGACCAAGAATCAAGCGTTCAATCTCCATACCTTTAAATTTAAGGATTTCAGATCCTGATGGAAAAAAGGACCTTGAGACAGAAGGTCTGGTCTTAACGGAAGAGTCCACGGTTGGCAAGAGGCCATCCGGACAAGATCCGCATACCAAAACCTGTGAGGCCATGCCGGAGCTACCAGCAGAACAAACGAGCATTCCTTCAGAATCTTGGAGATTACTCTTGGAAGAAGAACTAGAGGCGGAAAGATATAAGCAGGATGATACTTCCAAGGAAGTGATAATGCATCCACTGCCTCCGCCTGAGGATCCCGGGATCTGGACAGATACCTGGGAAGTTTCTTGTTTAGATGAGACGCCATCAGATCTATTTCTGGAAGTTCCCACATTTGAACAATCTGAAGAAATACCTCTGGGTGAAGAGACCATTCGCCCGGATGCAACGTTTGGCGACTGAGATAATCCGCTTCCCAATTGTCTATACCTGGGATATGAACCGCAGAGATTAGACAGGAGCTGGATTCCGCCCAAACCAAAATTCGAGATACTTCTTTCATAGCCAGAGGACTGTGAGTCCCTCCTTGATGATTGATGTATGCCACAGTTGTGACATTGTCTGTTTGAAAACAAATGAACGATTCTCTCTTCAGAAGAGGCCAAAACTGAAGAGCTCTGAAAATTGCACGGAGTTCCAAAATATTGATCGGTAATCTCACCTCCTGAGATTCCCAAACTCCTTGTGCCGTCAGAGATCCCCACACAGCTCCCCAACCTGTGAGACTTGCAACTTGTTGAAATTACAGTCCAGGTCGGAAGCACAAAAGAAGCCCCCTGAATTAAACGATGGTGATCTGTCCACCACGTTAGAGAGTGTCGAACAATCGGTTTTAAAGATATTAATTGAGATATCTTTGTGTAATCCTTGCACCATTGATTCAGCATACAGAGCTGAAGAGGTCGCATGTGAAAACGAGCAAAGGGGATCGCGTCCGATGCAGCAGTCATAAGACCTAGAATTTCCATGCATAAGGCTACCGAAGGGAATGATTGTGACTGAAGGTTTCGACAAGCTGAAATCAATTTTAGACGTCTCTTGTCTGTTAAAGACAGAGTCATGGATACTGAATCTATCTGGAAACCCAGAAAAGTTACCCTTGTCTGAGGAATCAATGAACTTTTTGGTAAATTGATCCTCCAACCATGATCTTGAAGAAACAACACAAGTCGATTCGTATGAGATTCTGCTAAACGTAAAGACTGAGCAAGTACCAAGATATCGTCCAAATAAGGAAATACCACAATACCCTGTTCTCTGATTACAGACAGAAGGGCACCGAGAACCTTTGTAAAAATTCTTGGAGCTGTAGCTAGGCCAAACGGCAGAGCCACAAACTGGTAATGCTTGTCCAAAAAAGAGAATCTCAGGAACTGATAATGATCTGGATGAATCGGAATATGCAGATATGCATCCTGTAAATCTATTGTGGACATATAATGCCCTTGCTGAACAAAAGGCAAGATAGTCCTTACAGTTACCATCTTGAACGTTGGTATCCTTACATAACGATTCAATATTTTTAGATCCAGAACTGGTCTGAAGGAATTCTCCTTCTTTGGTACAATGAAGAGATTTGAATAAAACCCCATCCCCTGTTCCGGAACTGGAACTGGCATAATTACTCCAGCCAACTCTAGATCTGAAACACAATTCAGAAATGCTTGAGCTTTCACTGGATTTACTGGGACACGGGAAAGAAAAAATCTCTTTGCAGGAGGTCTCATCTTGAAACCAATTCTGTACCCTTCTGAAACAATGTTCTGAATCCAAAGATTGTGAACAGAATTGATCCAAATTTCTTTGAAAAAACGTAACCTGCCCCCTTACCAGCTGAGCTGGAATGAGGGCCGCACCTTCATGTGGACTTAGAAGCAGGCTTTGCCTTTCTAGCAGGCTTGGATTTATTCCAGACCGGAGATGGTTTCCAAACTGAAACTGCTCCTGAGGATGAAGGATTAGGCTTTTGTTCTTTGTTGAAACGAAAGGAACGAAAACGATTATTAGCCCTGTTTTTACCCTTAGATTTTTTATCCTGTGGTAAAAAAGTTCCTTTCCCACCAGTAACAGTTGAGATAATAGAATCCAACTGAGAACCAAATAATTTGTTACCCTGGAAAGAAATGGAAAGTAGAGTTGATTTAGAAGCCATATCAGCATTCCAAGTCTTAAGCCATAAAGCTCTTCTAGCTAAAATAGCTAGAGACATAAACCTGACATCAACTCTGATAATATCAAAAATGGCATCACAGATAAAATTATTAGCATGCTGAAGAAGAATAATAATATCATGAGAATCATGATCTGTTACTTGTTGTGCTAAAGTTTCCAACCAAAAAGTTGAAGCTGCAGCAACATCAGCCAATGATATAGCAGGTCTAAGAAGATTACCTGAACACAGATAAGCTTTTCTTAGAAAGGATTCAATTTTCCTATCTAAAGGATCCTTAAACGAAGTACCATCTGACGTAGGAATAGTAGTACGTTTAGCAAGGGTAGAAATAGCCCCATCAACTTTAGGGATTTTGTCCCAAAATTCTAATCTGTCAGACGGCACAGGATATAATTGCTTAAAACGTTTAGAAGGAGTAAATGAATTACCCAATTTATCCCATTCTTTGGAAATTACTGCAGAAATAGCATTAGGAACAGGAAAAACTTCTGGAATAACCACAGGAGCTTTAAATACCTTATCTAAACGTTTAGAATTAGTATCAAGAGGACCAGAATCCTCTATTTCTAAAGCAATTAGTACTTCTTTAAGTAAAGAACGAATAAATTCCATTTTAAATAAATATGAAGATTTATCAGCATCAATCTCTGAGACAGAATCCTCTGAACCAGAAGAGTCATCAGAATCAGAATGATGATGTTCATTTAAAAATTCATCTGTAGGGAGAGAAGTTTTAAAAGATTTTTTACGTTTACTAGAAGGAGAAATAACAGACATAGCCTTCTTTATGGATTCAGAAACAAAATCTCTTATGTTATCAGGAACATTCTGCACCTTAGATGTTGAAGGAACTGCAACAGGCAATGGTACTTTACTAAAGGAAATATTATCTGCATTAACAAGTTTGTCATGACAATTAATACAAACAACAGCCGGAGGAATAGCTACCAAAAGTTTACAGCAGATACACTTAGCTTTGGTAGATCCAGCACTAGACAGCGATTTTCCTGTAGTATCTTCTGACTCAGATGCAACGTGAGACATCTTGCAATATGTAAGAGAAAAAACAACATATAAAGCAAAATTGATCAAATTCCTTAAATGACAGTTTCAGGAATGGGAAAAAATGCCAAAGAACAAGCTTCTAGCAACCAGAAGCAATGAAAAAAATGAGACTGAAATAATGTGGAGACAAAAGCGACGCCCATATTTTTTAGCGCCAAATCAGACGCCCACATTATTTGGCGCCTAAATGCTTTTGGCGGCAAAAATGACGCCACATCCGGAACGCCGACATTTTTTGGCGCAAAATAACGTCAAAAAAATGACGCAACTTCCGGCGACACGTATGACGCCGGAAACGGAAAATAATTTTTTGCGCCAAAAAAGTCCGCGCCAAGAATGACGCAATAAAATGAAGCATTTTCAGCCCCCGCGAGCCTAACAGCCCACAGGGAAAAAAGAGTCAAATTTTTGAAGGTAAGAAAAAAAATGATAAATTCAAGTGCATTATCCCAAATATGAAACTGACTGTCTGAAAAATAAGGAATGTTGAACATTCTGAGTCAAGGCAAATAAATGTTTGAATACATATATTTAGAACTTTATAAACAAAGTGCCCAACCATAGCTTAGAGTGTCACAGAAAATAAGATTTACTTACCCCAGGACACTCATCTACATGTTTGTAGAAAGCCAAACCAGTACTGAAACGAGAATCAGCAGAGGTAATGGTATATATAAGAGTATATCGTCGATCTGAAAAGGGAGGTAAGAGATGAATCTCTACGACCGATAACAGAGAACCTATGAAATAGACCCCGTAGAAGGAGATCACTGCATTCAAATAGGCAATACTCTCCTCACATCCCTCTGACATTCACTGCACGCTGAGAGGAAAACCGGGCTCCAACTTGCTGCGGAGCGCATATCAACGTAGAATCTAGCACAAACTACTTCACCACCTCCATCGGAGGCAAAGTTTGTAAAACTGAATTGTGGGTGTGGTGAGGGGTGTATTTATAGGCATTTTGAGGTTTGGGAAACTTTACCCCTCCTGGTAGGAATGTATATCCCATACGTCACTAGCTCATGGACTCTTGCTAATTACATGAAAGAAAAGAACACACTCGCAGAAACAGGAATCAACTGGTCTGATTATTCCTGTGCTCACAATGTATTACTGGTTTTGAATGGAACAGGACTGACTATGGGTATAACAATTTTGCAGGGGTGAAACATTGTCAAATTAATTTATTTAAAGGAGAGTGTGCACCAATTACTATATAACTGCATGCAATAGACACTACTATAAACAAGAATATGCACAGATAGTTACTAATCTTAAAATCCAGTATAAAACATTTTAAAAACCCTCTTAGGCTGGGACACCCAGTGAAAGGAGCTGAGAAAGCAGAACAAGCATACATTCCCCCTCCCCGGCATATGAAAAGACAGATTACACAAACAATAGCAGCAAGAATCTGTAGATCTGGGTCTACATCTGATAATTTGGGGCTTGGTTTGGAGACTGAAAATCAGCAAATGTTATTAAAAAATAAAAAACACTCCTAGATGGGCTATATAAATGGATCATCTTCAAAATATTTAGGCAAAGAAAAATCTAGTTTACAATATCCCTTTAAAGATTAAATGCTTTCATAAAATACAGCATGTTATTTTTACACGTGAACAAATTCTCTTTTAGGGATTTTCACCAATTAGGCTGCTTTTTTACTCTGACACTGTTTATCTGGTCAAGTATGGCCAAAACTTAAAATATACATTAGCTGCACATAATATATAAGCATGATAAGCGTCTGAAATAAAATCTTAATAGCTTTCTTAAATAAGAAGTTCAATAACTCACACTATAATCAACCTCTGCGTTATCACAATCTGAATACTTTTATGCTACCGAAAAATCTAACAATTTTAACAATTTGAAACGTTGTATATGTGTATCTGTATATACACATTTTTTTGCAAATAACCATAGTTGATTGTAGCAGAGTTAACCGGCTGACCACAAACCAGCAAAAAAACATAATTTATGCTTACCTGATAAATTCCTTTCTTCTGTTGTGTGATCAGTCCACGGGTCATCATTACTTCTGGGATATAACTCCTCCCCAACAGGAAATGCAAGAGGATTCACCCAGCAGAGCTGCATATAGCTCCTCCCCTCTACGTCAGTCCCAGTCATTCGACCAAGAATCAACGAGAAAGGAGTAACCAAGGGTGAAGTGGTGACTGGAGTATAATTTAAAAGATATTTACCTGCCTTAAAACAGGGCGGACCGTGGACTGATCACACAACAGAAGAAAGGAATTTATCAGGTAAGCATAAATTATGTTTTCTTCTGTTATGTGTGATCAGTCCACGGGTCATCATTACTTCTGGGATACCAATACCAAAGCAAAAGTACACGGATGACGGGAGGGATAGGCAGGATCATTATACAGAAGGAACCACTGCCTGAAGAACCTTTCTCCCAAAAATAGCCTCCGAAGAAGCAAAAGTGTCAAATTTGTAAAATTTGGAAAAAGTATGAAGCGAAGACCAAGTTGCAGCCTTGCAAATCTGTTCAACAGAGGCCTCATTCTTAAAGGCCCAAGTGGAAGCCACAGCTCTAGTGGAGTGAGCTGTAATTCTTTCAGGAGGCTGCTGTCCAGCAGTCTCATAGGCTAAACGTATTATGCTACGAAGCCAAAAAGAGAGAGAGGTAGCAGAAGCTTTTTGACCTCTCCTCTGTCCAGAATAAACGACAAACAGGGAAGAAGTTTGGCGAAAATCTTTAGTTGCCTGCAAGTAGAACTTGAGGGCACGAACTACATCCAGATTGTGTAGAAGACGTTCCCTTCTTTGAAGAAGGATTTGGGCACAAGGATGGAACAACAATCTCTTGATTGATGTTCCTGTTAGTGACTACCTTAGGTAAGAACCCAGGTTTAGTACGCAGAACTACCTTGTCTGAGTGAAAAATCAGATAAGGAGAATCACAATGTAAGGCTGATAACTCAGAGACTCTTCGAGCCGAGGAAATAGCCATTAAAAACAGAACTTTCCAAGATAACAATTTTATATCAATGGAATGAAGGGGTTCAAACGGAACACCCTGTAAAACGTTAAGAACTAAGTTTAAACTCCATGGCGGAGCAACAGCTTTAAACACAGGCTTGATCCTAGCTAAAGCCTGACAAAAGGCCTGGACGTCTGGATTTTCTGACAGACGCCTGTGTAACAAGATGGACAGAGCTGAAATCTGTCCCTTTAATGAACTAGCTGATAAACCCTTTTCTAAACCTTCTTGTAGAAAAGACAATATCCTAGCGATCCTAACCTTACTCCAGGAGTAACTTTTGGATTCGCACCAGTATAGGTATTTACGCCATATTTTATGGTAAATCCTTCTGGTAACAGGCTTCCTAGCCTGTATCAGGGTATCAATAACCGACTCAGAAAAACCACGTTTTGATAAAATCAAGCGTTCAATTTCCAAGCAGTCAGCTTCAGAGAAGTTAGATTTTGATGTTTGAATGGACCCTGTATCAGAAGGTCTTGTCTTAGAGGTAGAGACCAAGGCGGACAGGATGACATGTCCACTAGATCTGCATACCAAGTCCTGCGTGGCCATGCAGGCGCTATTAGAATCACTGATGCTCTCTCCTGTTTGATTTTGGCAATCAATCGAGGAAGCAGCGGGAAGGGTGGAAACACATAAGCCATCCCGAAGTTCCAAGGTGCTATCAAAGCATCTATCAGAACCGCTCCCGGATCCCTGGATCTGGACCCGTAGCGAGGAAGTTTGGCGTTCTGGCGAGACGCCATGAGATCTATCTCTGGTTTGCCCCAACGTCGAAGTATTTGGGCAAAGACCTCCGGATGAAGTTCCCACTCCCCCGGATGAAAAGTCTGGCGACTCAAGAAATCCGCCTCCCAGTTCTCCACTCCCGGGATGTGGATTGCTGACAGGTGGCAAGAGTGAGACTCTGCCCAGCGAATTATTCTTGATACTTCCATCATTGCTAGGGAGCTTCTTGTCCCTCCCTGATGGTTGATGTAAGCTACAGTCGTGATGTTGTCCGACTGAAACCTGATGAACCCCCGAGTTGTTAATTGGGGCCAAGCCAGAAGGGCATTGAGAACTGCTCTCAATTCCAGAATGTTTATTGGAAGGAGACTCTCCTCCTGATTCCATAGTCCCTGAGCCTTCAGAGAATTCCAGACAGCGCCCCAACCTAGTAGGCTGGCGTCTGTTGTTACAATTGTCCAGTCTGGTCTGCTGAATGGCATCCCCCTGGACAGGTGTGGCCGATAAAGCCACCGTAGAAGAGAATTTCTGGTCTCTTGATTCAGATTCAGAGTAGGGGACAAATCTGAGTAATCCCCATTCCACTGACTTAGCATGCACAATTGCAGCGGTCTGAGGTGTAGGCGTGCAAAAGGTACTATGTCCATTGCCGCTACCATTAAGCCGATCACCTCCATGCATTGAGCTACTGACGGGTGTTGAATGGAATGAAGGACACGGCATGCATTTTGAAGCTTTGTTAACCTGTCTTCTGTCAGGTAAATCTTCATTTCTACAGAATCTATAAGAGTCCCCAAGAATGGAACTCTTGTGAGAGGAAAAAGAGAACTCTTCTTTTCGTTCACTTTCCATCCATGCGACCTTAGAAATGCCAGAACTAGCTCTGTATGAGACTTGGCAGTTTGAAAGCTTGAAGCTTGAATTAGAATGTCGTCTAGGTACGGAGCTACCGAAATCCCTTGCGGTCTTAGTACCGCCAGAAGGGCACCCAGAACCTTTGTGAAGATTCTTGGAGCCGTAGCCAATCCGAATGGAAGAGCTACAAACTGGTAGTGCCTGTCTAAGAAGGCAAACCTTAGATACCGGTGATGATCTTTGTGGATCGGTATGTGAAGGTAAGCATCTTTTAAATCCACTGTGGTCATGTACTGACCCTTTTGGATCATGGGTAAGATTGTCCGAATAGTTTCCATTTTGAACGATGGAACTCTTAGGAATTTGTTTAGAATCTTTAAATCTAAGATTGGCCTGAAAGTTCCCTCTTTTTTGGGAACCACAAACAGGTTTGAGTAGAACCCTTGTCCTTGTTCCGACCGCGGAACCGGATGGATCACTCCCATTAATAACAGATCTTGTACACAGCGTAGAAACGCTTCTTTCTTTATCTGGTTTGTTGACAACCTTGACAGATGAAATCTCCCTCTTGGGGGAGATAATTTGAAGTCTAGAAGGTATCCCTGAGATATGATCTCTAGTGCCCAGGGATCCTGAACATCTCTTGCCCAGGCCTGGGCGAAGAGAGAAAGTCTGCCCCCCACTAGATCCGGTCCCGGATCGGGGGCTTTCGGTTCATGCTGTCTTTGGGGCAGCAGCAGGTTTCCTGGCCTGCTTGCTCTTGTTCCAGGACTGGTTAGGCTTCCAGCCTTGCCTGTAACGAGCAACAGCTCCTTCCTGTTTTGGTGCAGTGGAGGATGATGCTGCTCCTGTTTTGAAATTCCGAAAGGGACGAAAATTAGACTGTCTAGCCTTAGCTTTGGCTTTGTCTTGAGGTAGGGCGTGGCCCTTACCTCCTGTAATGTCAGCGATAATTTCTTTCAAACCGGGCCCAAATAAAGACTGCCCCTTGAAAGGTATATTAAGTAATTTGGACTTAGAAGTAACATCAGCTGACCAGGATTTTAGCCACAGCGCCCTACGTGCCTGTATGGCGAATCCTGAGTTCTTAGCCGTAAGTTTGGTTAAATGTACTACGGCCTCCGAAATGAAAGAATTAGCTAGTTTAAGGACTCTAAGTCTGTCCGTAATGTCGTCTAGCGTAGATGAACTAAGGTTCTCTTCCAGAGACTCAATCCAAAATGCTGCCGCAGCCGTAATCGGCGCGATACATGCAAGGGGTTGCAATATAAAACCTTGTTGAACAAACATTTTCTTAAGGTAACCCTCTAATTTTTTATCCATTGGATCTGAAAAAGCACAGCTATCCTCCACCGGGATAGTGGTACGCTTAGCTAAAGTAGAAACTGCTCCCTCCACCTTAGGGACCGTTTGCCATAAGTCCCGAGTGGTGGCGTCTATTGGAAACATCTTTCTAAATATTGGAGGGGGTGAGAACGGCACACCGGGTCTATCCCACTCCTTAGTAACAATTTCAGTTAGTCTCTTAGGTATAGGAAAAACGTCAGTACTCGCCGGTACCGCAAAGTATTTATCCAACCTACACAGTTTCTCTGGTATTGCAACGGTGTTACAATCATTGAGAGCTGCTAAGACCTCCCCTAGTAATACACGGAGGTTCTCCAATTTAAATTTAAAATTTGAAATATCTGAATCCAATCTGTTTGGATCAGAACCGTCACCCACAGAATGAAGCTCTCCGTCCTCATGCTCTGCAAGCTGTGACGCAGTATCAGACATGGCCCTAGTATTGTCAGCGCACTCTGTTCTCACCCCAGAGTGATCACGCTTGCCTCTTAGTTCTGGTAATTTAGACAAAACTTCAGTCATAACAATAGCCATATCTTGTAATGTTATCTGTAATGGCCGCCCAGATGTACTAGGCGCCATAATATCACGCACCTCCCGGGCGGGAGATGCAGGTACTGCCGCGTGAGGCGAGTTAGTCGGCATAACTCTCCCCTCGCTGTTTGGTGAAATTTGTTCACATTGTACAGATTGACTTTTATTTAAAGTAGCATCAATACAGTTAGTACATAAATTTCTATTGGGCTCCACCTTGGCATTGGAACAAATGACACAGATATCTTCCTCTGAGTCAGACATGTTTAACACACTAGCAATAAACTTGCAACTTGGTTATAATCTTTTTTAGCAAAAACGTACTGTGCCTCAAAGAGGTACTAAACGATTAAATGACAGTTGAAATAATGAACTGAAAAACAGTTATAGCATCAAACTTTAAAACAACACAACTTTTAGCAAAGGTTTGTTCCCATTAGTAAAATAACAATAATTAAATTTGATATAAAAATTACAGAGCAACGTTTTTATTCACAGTCAATATAAAATTCTCACAGCTCTGCTGAGAGAATATACCTCCCTCCAAAGAAGTTTGAAGACCCCTGAGATCTGTCAAAGATGAACAGGATCATGCAGGAAATATAAGAGTAGCTGACTGGAAATTTTTGATGCGTAGCAAAGAGCGCCAAAAACGGCCCCTCCCTCTCACACACAGCAGTGAAGAGAAACGAAACTGTCACAAATAAAAGCAAACAACTGCCAAGTGGAAAATAATGCCCAAATATTTATTCACTCAGTACCTCAGCAATGTAAACGATTCTACATTCCAGCAAAAACGTTTAACATGAACAATACTTATTAAAAGGATTAGTGACTTTTAACAGAGTAGTTCCGGTGAAATACCATCCCCAGAATACTGAAGTGTATACATACATGTCATTATAACGGTATGGCAGGATTTGTCATCAATTCCATTCAGAAAATAAAAACTGCTACATACCTCAATGCAGATTCATCTGCCCGCTGTCCCCTGATCTGAAGCTTTTACCTCCCTCAGATGGCCGAGAACAGCAATATGATCTTAACTACTCCGGTTAAAATCATAGTAAAAAACTCTGGCAGATTCTTCCTCAAACTCTGCCAGAGAAGTAATAACACGCTCCGGTGCTATTATAAAATAACAAACTTTTGATTGAAGTCATAAAAACTAAGTATAATCACCACAGTCCTCTCACACATCCTATCTAGTCGTTGGGTGCAAGAGAATGACTGGGACTGACGTAGAGGGGAGGAGCTATATGCAGCTCTGCTGGGTGAATCCTCTTGCATTTCCTGTTGGGGAGGAGTTATATCCCAGAAGTAATGATGACCCGTGGACTGATCACACATAACAGAAGAAAAATGTCATATTCTGCAGGGGGCTGAATAGTCATTTAACCAGTTGAAGTGTATTAAACTGTTTACAAATAACTCCTTTTCATTTATATTTACATTTTAAGTCGCTGTTGTTGCCTGTGGTATCCCTACGTACACTGAAAGTTTCTACATAGGCTAAAGAAAAACTGTGTAAACATAGCCAGCAGAAGAGGAGAGATAGGTAATAAAATGTTAATGTTCAATTGTTCTCTCAGAGTATTATGCTTTGGTATATACAGGGATAATAATATAAAGAAGCATATGTGTATGTACAGAAAGATAAGGAAATCTGATTTCCCTGAAAGCTCAACCCATTTAAATGGGTTATGTTTCAAAAAACAAAACCAGCTATTTCATAAACAATGCAATTTCTCTAACATTTTATATTCTACACCTGGTAAAACAAGTCACTAAAAACACAGGAAAAAAACAATTTTACTGTGCACGGTCCCTTTAAGAATATGAGAAAATATCGAAAGCAATACCTACCAGGATGATTAGAGATTGGTGGTTGGAATGCAAGTTCATTATGAACTGGCCCTACAATATAACAAAAATTTTATAACAATTCATTGGCACAATTTATAATAGATCTCACACACATACACAAATTCATGACTAGAAAAGTATTATCATAGTTATGGGACATAGTTACTAGTGTACTAGTCTAAAACAATGTTGTTAAAATAAAATAGGAAAACCCCTAATTTCTTACTAGTCTGGAAAATAGTGGCAATTTAAAGGTAAGTAATAAGTATTTATTTTTATATGCATATATGCAATGACATTTGAGTAAAAATAATTTTAGAATCCTTAATTAGTGTCTAAAATGGCCACTGGTAAAAGTCTCGAAAGTGGGACCTAGCAAGTAAACGACAGGACAAATTATTTAAAAAGACTTTAGACTATGTTACCCTCTCATTTTAGATAAGACACAGAAAGAGAAGATAGCTTAATCTCCCTTTAACATATACAAAATTACCAATATTAGGGTTGCACCGATACCGATACTAGTATCGGTATCGGTGCCGATACCAAGTATTTGCATGAGTACTTGTACTCATTCAAAAGCACCGATACTTAAACCGATACCTCCAATTCCTACCCATATGCCATCTTGGAACTGAGATTTAATGGCCCCAAAATATCTTTCTGACCCATGCAGTTGTGTGAAAGTGAAAGACTGTTCAGCTTAGCATCAAACGTCCTTACTGATAGCAGAAACAGACTTATAGCTGAACATGCAGAGATGCTTCTGTTACTTAATAAGAACTTGCCACTAACTGTTGAAAAATTATTCTAATTGCTAGATTGCCTGTTATACTGCTAGTTCTTGTCTTGCACAATTATGCTCAAAACATACTGTACTCTGAGGAAAATCCTTAGCCAGGGCTGGACTGGGAATAAAAAGCAGCCCTGGAAAAATATGAAGACCAGCCCAATTTTCTGTTGAGTCAGTAAAATGCACATGAACCATTTTTCTCAAAGGGGATTACTGGGATACTCCTTCCCCAATATTATTTTCAGAATTAAATTACTTTGTATTAAGTACAAATGTCAGATTGATGAGTTATATAGGCATCCTACAACCCAATTGCATCCAGTAATCACCCCTTTAAATTGTAGCTTTCCAGCCCCAGCTGCTGCAGCTGTTTTTTGTTGTTATTAATATATGTTATTGTAATATTTTTATTTATAAACTTGTTCTGTGAACTTTGTGACAACCAGCACATAAAACTGTTTTAGTATTTCAAAATGTCTTTTGAGATACAGTTCATAATTATAAAGAAGCGATCTTAAATCATTAGTCTGTATTGTGCTTGGTAAACTGTCATGGCATAAAAAAAAGTATCGGTAATTGGTATCGGTGAGTATTTGAAAAAAAAAGTATCGGTACTTGTACTCGGTCTTAAAAAAATGGTATCGGTGCAACCCTAACCAATATACTTAATATTCTCACTTTACAGGATTTAAACTTGTAGTCTAATCCAAAACTTACATTGCTGAAAAAATGTACAACTTAAATTTAAAAAAAATCTCAGGGAGCCTAAATAGCTAAACATGTGGGAAATTAAAAGAAAAATGCACAGAAGAATTTCAAAAATCAAGAAGTGAATGATTCTAGCCAATGTGATACATTTGAAATAAAAACTTACAGTAATGTCCAGGATGGGGCATGGGTGGATGATGCTGAAGATGTCCGTTCTGGTGGTGAGACATATTAGATGTATAAGGTGCTGCTCTATTTCCAGTCCAGGTTGTAGTACTGTCTATAACATCAGACAGAAGATAATTACTACACCGGCCTTTTTTTTTTTTTTTCTCTCTCTCTAACTTTGCTTTGTTAGCAATATGTCTCACAAACGGTGGGCTTTTCAAAACAAAAGGTGCTATGGAATTTCATGAAACACATGGCAAAAAAAGGACTATAAAATGTATGGCATATGTGAATCCACTGTCCAGCTACATGCATTGAAATGGCACATGAGCATTATAAAAATGATGATGCAAGATAAATGCAGGTGTTAAAAGGAGAGAAGAGGTTTGTAAAAATTGCTAAAACATGATATTTGAACATATTAAGGGACTGAGTAAGCGATCTTTTAAAAAAAAATAATTTAAAAAAAATATTGGTTTATATTTCCAACACCACACGCACACCATACAAAAGAAAAGTTAGAGGGGCGGACAATACGAATAATTTTAAAGGAGGGGGGGGGACTTACTATGATGATATGTTGCTGGCTGTGCGCTGAAGCCATTTTGTGGCGTCCCTTGGGGCGGTACTGAAGCAATCGCAAGCAATCCCTCACCATGACTTGCTGCCAATAAACTGGTGGGTTGGCCTAAGGAACAAAGGATAGAAATAAAGGCATACTGTATCCTCCAGAAAAGTAAATGTCAGTGTGTGCTTTCTTCAAGATTGTTCAGAAAGCAAAAACAAAAAAAATTGACAAATAATAATTTAAAAGTCTCTGTAATTGTCATCTGAAGGAGATAATTAAAGTTTGGTAACTCCTCTTTGGCAAGTACCAATGCTTTGAATTCATAGCAAACTATGGCATGTCATGTAAAAAGGCTTTTTCTTTAATACGTCATAGAAAATCCAAAATGTAAACCCAAGGCAAACATCCTTCTTTAAAGCCCTTATAATTGGAGTACTAAAAAATTAGCCTATAAACAGCCCACAGAATGGCACCAGGTTGACAACTTCAACAGCCTAGCAAGACACATGGCTGTATCAAAACCACTGGCAGCCATTAAGTGGCAAAAGATGGCTCAATTAAACTTGTTAAGACCCACGAGCCACAGCTCCACTTCTTGCCACAGAAAGCCTAAAGCCAGCCAAACTTTAGATGCAGGCAAGTTCTTTGAAAACCTAAAGACTTCTAGGCATGATTTAATTATAGTGAGTTATACTCACCATTTCTATTAGTACAAATATGTACAAAACATCACCTTGCAGTAGAATTGCATAATTAAAATGTGCATAATAAAAAGACAATGCAATAACACCTACTCTAAATTTCAAATAAGCAGTAGATTTATTTCAAGCAAATTTATTTTTTCTCCCATTGTCCGGCCCCCTGTATCATGTGACAGACATCAACCAATCACAGACTAGTATACATATACCCTTGTCTGTGAGCTTGAACAAATGCGCAGTATGAGCATGTTCCCCAGAAAGTGTGTATATAAAAACTGTGCAAATTGTGATAATGGAAGCAAATTGGAAAGTGTCTTAAAACTGCAGCTCTTTCTGAATCATAAGTTTGTTTTTATATGAGCATCCCTTTAAACTCAACGGGAAGAGAGAGAAAATGAGAAATATTAGAAACAAAAAGTGGAAAAGGACAAAATAGAGAAGAGAAAGCAAAAAGGAAAAAAGGAAAGGGAAAAAAATAAATAAATGAAGCAACAGGGTCCTTGCAGAAGGCAGTACTAGCTAATTCTCTAATTCTGGCTATTTCAAATGATTTCTTGAGCTGTAGTTTAAACTACTCTTCTGTGGCCAATTATTTAACTTGTGCACCATTGTGTAGTGAACACATCTTTGTGCTTAAAGGGACATAATACTCATATGCTAAATCACTTGAAAGTGATGCAGCTTAAATGTAAAAAGCAGACATGAAAATATCAACTGAACAACTTTCCAATTCTAAACAACTTTCCAATTTCCTTTGGTTATCAAATTTGCTTTGTTCTTTTGATATCGTTTATTGAAGGTAGGCTCATAAGAGCTCAGGAGTGTGCACGTGTCTTTAGTACTCTATGGCAGAAGTGTTTTGCAACATTAATAGCTTTGTTAGACAGAGTACTAAAGACACGTGCACACTCCGGAGCTCTTATGAGCCTACCTAGTTTAACTCTTCAATAAAAGATAGCAAAAGAATAAAGCAAATGTGATAACAGAAGTAAATTGGAAAGTTGTTTAAAATGGCATGCTCTATCTGAAACATGAGTTTAATTTTGACTTTACTGACCCTTTAATGTTATACATATTTGCATCTGTTGTACAGAAGGGCCTATAATAGGCTCATACATTTTTCTATAATATTCTTAGCTCATAGTCTGTACAGGACATCATGGGAGCCAGGACACATGCATAAAAGCTAAATTGTATATATGTAATATATATATATATATATATATATATATATATATATATATATATATATATATATATATATATATATATATATATATATATATACTTATGTATATACCATAAAATACAATTAATTATTCTAGTAAAGAACATTCTACCTGGCTGTAATGACTGAGGTTCATAGCTCATTGAATCTCTCTCATTGTCAATTTTGCTCAGAAACCTCCTTAGACATAGACCACAAAACATCACTCTTACCAATCCAGCCCATATCACCACTTAACCAAAAAAGTAAATTTATGCTTACCTGATAAATTAATTTCTTCTACGATATGACGAGTCCACGGATTTCATCCTTACTTGTTGGATTTATCCTCCTGCTAACAGGAAGTGGCAAAGAGCACCACAGCAGAGCTGTAGATATAGCTCCTCCCTTCCCTCCACCTCCAGTCATTCGACCAAAGTTAGGAAGAGAAATGAAAATTTCCTTTTCTTCTACAAGATATGACGAGTCCACGGATTTCATTCTTACTTGTGGGATACAATACCAAAGCTACAGGACACGGATGAAAGAGAGGGACAAGACAGAGACCTAAACGGAAGGCACAACTGCTTGAAGAACCTCTCTCCCAAAACCAGCCTCAGAAGAAGCAAAAGTATCAAATTTGTAAAATTGTGAAGAGACGACCAAGTTGCAGCCTTGCAAATCTGTTCAACAGAAGCATCGTTTTTAAAAGCCCATGAGGAAGCCACAGCCCTAGTAGAATGAGCCGTAATTCTTTCAGGAGGCTGCTGTCCAGCAGTCTCATATGCTAGACGGATGATACTCTTCAGCCAAAAAGAAAGGGAGGTAGCCGTAGCTTTCTGACCCCTACGCTTTCCAGAAAAAAACTATGAATAATGAAGATGATTGATGGAAATCCTTAGTCGTCTGCAAGTAAAACTTCAGGGAACGGACCACGTCCAAGTTATGCAACATACGCTCCTTCTTAGAAGAAGGGTTAGGACATAATGAAGCAACAACAATTTCCTGATTAATATTCTTATTTGAAACAACCTTAGGAAGGAAACCAGGTTTGGTACGTAAAACCACCTTATCAGAATGAAATATAAGATAAGGAGAATCACATTGTAGTGCTGAAAGCTCAGAAACTCTACGAGCAGAAAAAATAGCAACCAAAAACAAAACTTTCCAAGATAACTTAATATCTATGGAATGCATGGGTTCAAACGGAACCCCTTAATTCAAACTCCTGTGGAGCAATTGGTCTAAATACAGGCTTAATTCTAGTTAAAGCCTGACAAAAAGACTGAACGTCTGGAACATCTGCCAAACGTTTGTGTAGCAAAATTGACAAGGCAGAAATTTGTCCCTTTAAGGAACTCGCTTATAAACCTTTCTATAATCCTTCTTGAAGAAAAGACAGAATCCTGGGAATCCGAACTTTACTCCATGAGTAGCCCTTGGATTCACACCACAAAAGATATTTACGCCATATCTTATGATAAATCTTTCTGCTGACAGGCTTACGCGCCTGAATCAAAGTATCGATGACCGACTATGAGAAACCCCGCTTAGATAAAATCAAGCGTTCATTCTCCAAGCAGTCAGCTGCAGAGAAACTAGATGTGGATGTTGAAAAGGACCATGAATGAGAAGGTCCTGTCTCACTGGAAGTTTCCACGGAGGCAAAGAGGACATGTCCACTAGATCTGCATACCAAGTCCTGCGTGGCCACGCAGGCGCGATTAGAATTACTGAAGCCCTCTCCTGTTTGATCCGAGAAATCACTCGGGGAAGGAGGGGAAACACATAAGCTAGGTTGAACGACCAAGGCACTGCCAAGGCATTTATCAGTTCGGCCTGAGGATCCCTCGACCTGGATCCGTATCTTGGGAGCTTGGCATTCTGTCGAGACGCCATCAGATCCAATTCCGGTCTGCCCCATCGGAGAATCAGTGAGGCAAATACCTCCGGATGGAGCTCCCACTCCCCCGGATGAAAAACCTGTCGGCTTAAAAAGTCCGCTTCCCAGTTGTCCACTCCTGGGATGTAAATTGCTGACAGATAACAAGAATGGGCCTCCGCCCATCGAATTTTCTTGGATACTTCTGTCATCGCTAAGGAACTCCTCACTCCTCCCTGATGATTGATGTAAGCCACAGTCGTGATGTTGTCCGACAGTAATCTGATGAATTTGGCCGAAGCCAACTGAGGCCACGCCTTAAGCGCATTGAATATTGCTCTCAATTCCAGAATATTGATTGGAAGTAGACACTCCACCTGAGTCCATACACCCTGAGCCTTCAGGGAATTCCAGACTGCACCCCAGCCCAGTAGACTGGCGTTCGTTGTCACTATCACCCATGAAGGTCTGTGGAAACACGTCCCTTGGGACAGATGATCCGGCGACAACCACCAAAGAAGAGAGTCTCTGGTCTCCTGGTCCAGATTTATCTGAGGAGATAAATTTGCATAATATGCACAGTTGCAGTGGTCTGAGATGAAATTGAGCGAATGGAATGATGTCCATTGCCACCACCATCAATCCAATTACCTCCATGCACTGAGTCACTGACGGCTGAGGATTGGACTGAAGGGCTCGGCATGTATTTAGAATCTTTGACTTTCAGAAAAATCTTCATGGCTATAGAATCTATCAGAGTTCCCAAGAAGGGAACCTTTGTCTGTGGAACTAGTGAACTCTTTTCTAAATTCACCTTCCATCCGTGAGTTCTCAGAAATGACAACACTGTGTCTGTATGAGACTTTGTTAGATGATAAGTTGACGCATGAATCAGAATATCGCCCAGATAAGGCGCCACTGCTATGCCCCGCGGCCTGAGAACCGCCAGAAGGGACCCTAGAACCTTCGTGAAGATCCTGGGTGCTGTGGCCAACCCAAAGGGAAGAGCCATGAACTGAAAATGTTTGTCCAGGAAGGCATACCTTAGGTACTGATGATGATCCTTGTGGATAGGAATATGCAGGTATGCATCCTTCAAGTCCATGGTAGTCATATATTGACCCTCCTGGATCATTGGTAAAATGGTTCGAATAGTCTCCATCTTGAAAGATGGGACTCGGAGAAACTTGTTTAGACTCTTGAGATCTAAAATGGGTCTTTACGTTCCCTCTTTTTTGGGAACCACGAAAAGATTTGAGTAAAACCCCCGCCCCTGTTCTAGTCTTGGAACAGGACGAATTACTCCCATAGTAGAGAGGTCTTTTACACAACGTAAAAACGCCTCTTTATCTGGTCTACAGACAATCGTGAAAGAAGAAATCTCCCTCTTGGGAGAAAACTTTTGAATTCCAGTTGATTCCCGTGGGTCACGATTTCTAGTGCCCAAGGGTCCTGAACATCCGTCTACCCCCTACTAGATCCGGTCCCGGATCGGGGGCCGCCCCTTCATGCTGTCTTGGTAGCAGCAGCGGGCTTCTTGGGTTGTTTACCCTTGTTTCAAGCCTGGTTGGGTCTCCAGACGGACTTGGCCTGACAAAATTCCCTTCCTGTTTTGTGGAGGAAGAAGAGGGTACTCCTTTAAAGTTCCGAAAGGAGCGAAAATTATTTTGTTTACCCCTCATCTTAGCAGACTTATCCTGAGGTAGAAGATGACCTTTACCTCCAGTAATGTCGGAAATTATTTCCTTAAACTCAGGCCCGAATAGGGTCTTACCCTTGAAAGGAATAGCCAAGAGTTTTGACTTAGATGACACATCAGCAGACCACGATTTTAACCATAACGCTCTACGCGCTAAAATGGCGCCAGCTTAGCAATTTGAAAGGCAGCATCTGTGATAAAAGAATTAGCTAGCTTAAGAGCCTTAATTCTATCTAAAATATCCTCTAAAGGGGTCTCAATCTTAAGAGACTCTTCTAGAGCATCAAACCAGAAAGCCGCTGCAGTAGTAACTGGAACAATGCAGGCTGTCGGTTGTAAAAGGAACCCCTGATGAATAAATAATTTCTTTAGAAGACCCTCTAATTTCTTATCCAGAGGGTCTTTGAAAGCACAACTGTCCTCAATAGGAATAGTTGTACGCTTAGCCAGGGTAGATATAGCTCCCTCCACCTTAGGGACAGTTTGCCAAGAGTCCCGAATGGTGTCTGATATAGGATACATTTTCTTAAAATTAGGAGGAGAGAACGGTATACCCGGTCTGTCTCACTCCTTTATAATCTCCGAAATTCTCTTAGGAACCGGAAAAACATCAGTGTAAGCGGGAACTTCCAGATACTTGTCCATTTTACACAATTTCTCTGGTGGTACCATAATAGGGTCACAGTCATCCAGAGTTGCTAAAACCTCCTTAAGTAACAGGCGGAGGTGTTCCAGCTTAAATTTAAAGGACATGACGTCTGAATCTGTCTGAGGTAACACACCTCCCGATTCCGAAAGTTCTCCCTCAGACAAAAGTTCCCTGACCCCCAATTCAGATCCCTGTGAGGGTACATCGGAAATAGCCAACAAAGCATCAGAGGACTCAGTATTTACATTGATTCCTGTCCTACTGTGTTTACCCTGTAACACTGGTAACTTATATAATACCTCTGTAAGGGTAGTTGACATAACTGCAGCCATATCCTGCAGAGTAAAGGAATTAGACGCGGTTGAGGAACTCAGCGTCGCTTGGGTGGGCGTTAAAGGTTGTGACACTTGGGGAGAATTAGGCGGCATATCCTGATTCTCTTCAGACTGAGAATCATCCTTAGGCACACTTTCTTTACATAAAATATGATTTTTACATTGTAAGGCCGTTTCAGTACAAGAGGTACACAAAGTAAGAGGGGGTTCCACAATGGCCTCTAAACACATAGAACAAGGAGTTTCCTCAAGTTCAGACATGTTAACCCCTTAACGACTGAGGACGTGCAGGGTACGTCCTCAGAAAAAAGGCAGTTAATGCCTGAGAACGTACCCTGCACGTCCTCAGTGTGGAAAGCAGCTGGAAGCAATCCTGCTCGCTTCCAGCTGCTTTCCGGTTATTGCAGTGATGCCTCGATATGGAGGCATCCTGCAATAACCCTGCATGGCCATCCGATGCAGAGAGAGCCACTCTGTGGCCCTCTCTGCACCGGACATCGGTGGCCGGTAACGTTGGTGGGTGGGAGCTGACTTGGGAGGCGGGTGGGCGGCCATCGATGGGCCGTATAAGGTGGAGGGGGGGCGGGATCGGGGCCGGAGCTGACGGGGGCGCGCGCGCGTGCACAGAGGGTGGCGGGCGAGCGCGTGCACGGGGCGGGAGCGGGTGGGAACCGCTATACTACAGAAAATTAGATTGTAACTGTGGGGGAAAAGGGACAAATTAAAAAACAAATAAACTTTAGTAAAAGGGATCTTGGAGGGGTGGGGGGGTTGTTCTTGGGTGTGGGGGGAGCTACACTACAGAAAAAGGGATTTTTCTTAAAAAAAAAAGCACATTTTTGTTCTAAACTGGGTACTGGCAGACAGCTGCCAGTACCCAAGATGGCGCCCATTAAGGCAGAGGGGGAGGGTTAGAGAGCTGTTTGGTGGGGGATCTGTGAGGTTGGGGGCTAAGGGGGGATCCTACACAGCAGCATATGTAAATATGCTAAAAAAAAAAACTCAAAAAGGCCCAAATATACCTTTTATTTTAGTACTGGCAGAGTTTCTGCCAGTACTTAAGATGGCGGGGACATTTGTGGGGTGGGGGAGGGAAGAGAGCTATTTGGGAGGCATCAGGGGGTCTGATGTTTCAGGTGGGAGGCTGAGCTCTACACTAAAGCTAAAATTAACCCTGCAAGTTCCCTACAAGTTACATAATTAACCCCTTCACTGCTAGACATAATACACGCGTGATGCGCAGCAGCATTTAGCGGCCTTCTAATTACCAAAAAGCATCGCCAAAGCCATATATGTCTGCTATTTCTGAACAAAGGGGATCCCAGAGAAACATTTACAACCATTTGTGCCATAATTGCATAAGCTGTTTGTAAATGATTTCAGTGAGAAACCTAAAATTGTGAAAAAGTTAACGTTTTTTTTTTTATTTGATTGCATTTGGCGGTGAAATGGTGGCATGAAATATACCAAAATGGGCCTAGATCAATAGTTGGGGTTGTCTACTACACTAAAGCTAAAATTACCCCAAAATGCTCCCTACATGCTCCCTAATTAACCCCTTCATTGCTGGGCATAATACACGTGTGGTGCGCAGTGGCATTTAGCGGCCTTCTAATTACCAAAAAGCAATGCTAAAGCCATATATGTCTGCTATTTCTGAACAAAGGGGATCCCAGAGAAGAATTTACAACCATTTATGCCATAATTGCACAAGCGGTTTGCAAATAATTTCAGTGAGAAACCAAAAGTTTGTAAAAAATTTGTAAAAAAGTGAACGATTTTTTGTATTTGATCGCATTTGGCGGTAAAATGGTGGCATGAAATATACCAAAATGGGCCTAGATCAATACTTTGGGTTGTCTACTAAAAAAAAATATATACATGTCAATGGATATTCAGAGATTCCTGAAAGATATTAGTGTTCTAATGTAACTAGCACTAATTTTGAAAAAAAATGGTTTGGAAATAGCAAAGTGCTACTTGTATTTATGGCCCTATAAGTTACAAAAAAAGCAAAGAACATGTAAACATTTGGTATTTCTAAACTCAGGATAAAATTTTGAAACTATTTAGCATGGGTGTTTTTTGGTGGTTGTAGATATGTAACAGATTTTGGGGGTCAAAGTTAGAAAAAATGTGTTTTTTTCGATTTTTTCCTCATATTTTATATTTTTTTTATAGTAAATGATAAGATATGATGAAAATAATGGTATCTTTAGAAAGTCCATTTAATGGCGAGAAAAACGGTATATAATATGTGTGGGTACAGTAAATGAGTAAGAGGAAAATTACAGCTAAACACAAACACCGCAGAAATGTAAAAATAGCCTTGGTCCCAAACGGACAGAAAATGGAAAAGTGCTGTGGTCATTAAGGGGTTAAACAGACTAGCAATAGCCACAATATTCGTTAATAACCTTATTTACTGATTCAAAAAATTTTCTGAAAATTGTTTACTGCGCCTTTAAAAAATAAAAGCACAACAATTTTTCTGTTTTGCACCAAAAACGATTTTTATCACTAAAAATATATAGGAAACAGTTCAATTTTGCCAAAAATTATTGCACCCTTTAAGTAAAGGCTAAATCACCCTTTAAAGAGACTTTTTATTTCAAAAATACACTTTAACAACGAAAACAGCCCCTGCACCTCACCACAGCTCTGCTGTGGCACCTACCTGCCCCCGGGGTACTCAAGAGTGACGCGACAACGATCCAGTGACTGAAAATCAACTTTAGGCCCCACCGGAGCTAGTGCCTGTTGCCTTCTAGTCAGGAGAAAACTGAGCGCCTGAGTGCGCAAAAACATAATTTATGTAAGAACTTACCTGATAAATTCATTTCTTTCATATTAGCAAGAGTCCATGAGCTAGTGACGAATGGGATATACAATCCTACCAGGAGGGGCAAAGTTTCCCAAACCTCAAAATGCCTATAAATACACCCCTCACCACACCCACAATTCAGTTTAACGAATAGCCAAGAAGTGGGGTGATAAGAAAGGAGTGAAAGCATCAAAAATAAGGAATTGGAATAATTGTGCTTTATACAAAAAAATCATAACCACCACAAAAAAAGGGGTGGGCCTCATGGACTCTTGCTAATATGAAAGAAATGAATTTATCAGGTAAGTTCATGCAAGAGTCCATGAGCTAGTGACGTATGGGATAATGAATACCCAAGATGTGGAACTTCCACGCAAGAGTCACTAGAGAGGGAGGGATAAAATAAAGACAGCCAATTCCGCTGAAAAATAATAATAATCCACAACCCAAAACAAAAGTTTTTAATCTCAAAATAATGAAATTATAAGCAGAAGAATCAAACTGAAACAGCTGCCTGAAGTACTTTCCTACCAAAAACTGCTTCAGAAGAAGAAAACACATCAAAATGGTAGAATTTAGTAAAAGTATGCAAAGAAGACCAAGTTGCTGCTTTGCAAATCTGATCAACAGAAGCTTCATTCCTAAACGCCCAGGAAGTAGAAACTGACCTAGTAGAATGAGCCGTAATTCTTTGAGACGGGGAATTACCCGACTCTACATAAGCATGATGAATCAAAGACTTTAACCAAGACGCCAAAGAAATGGCAGAGGCCTTCTGACCTTTTCTGGACCCAGAAAAGATAACAAATAGACTAGAAGTCTTTCTAAAATCCTTAGTAGCTTCAACATAATATTTCAAAGCTCTTACTACATCCAAAGAATGTAAAGATCTCTCCTTTGAATTCTTAGGATTAGGACATAATGAAGGAACAACAATCTCTCTACTAATGTTGTTAGAATTCACAACCTTAGGTAAAAATTTAAATGAAGTTCGCAACACTGCCTTATCCTGATGAAAAATCAGAAAAGGAGATTTACAAGAAAGAGCAGATAATTCAGAAACTTTTCTAGCAGAAGAGATGGCCAAAAGGAACAGAACTTTCCAAGAAAGTAATTTAATGTCCAGAAAATGCATAGGTTCAAACGGAGGAGCTTGTAAAGCCCTCAGAACCAAAGACTCCAAGGAGGAGAAATTGACTTAATGACAGGTTTGATACGAACCAAAGCCTGTACAAAACAATGAATTATCAGGAAGAATAGCAATCTTTCTGTGAAAAAGAACAGAAAGAGCAGAGATTTGTCCTTTCAAGGAACTTGCAGACAAACCTTTATCCAAACCATCCTGAAGAAACTGTAAAATTCTAGGAATTCTGAACGAATGCCAGGAGAATTTATGAGAAGAACACCAAGAAATGTAAGTCTTCCAGACTCGATAATAAATCTTCCTAGACACAGATTTACGAACCTGTAACATAGTATTAATTACTGAGTCAGAGAAACCTCTATGACTAAGAATCAAGCGTTCAATTTCCATACCTTCAAATTTAATGATTTGAGATCCTGATGGAAAAAAGGGCCTTGAGATAGAAGGTCTGGTCTTAACGGAAGAGTCCAAGGTTGGCAACTGGCCATCCGAATGAGATCCGCATACCAAAACCTGTGAGGCCATGCTGGAGCCACCAGCAGCACAAACGAACGTTCCATTAGAATTTTGGAAATCACTTTTGGAAGAAGAACTAGAGGCGGAAAGATATAGGCAGGATGATAATTCCAAGGAAGCGACAACGCATCCACTGCCTCCGCCTGAGGGTCCCTGGATCTGGACAGATACCTGGGAAGTTTATTGCTTAGATGAGAGGCCATCAGATCTATTTCTGGAAGACCCCAGATTTGAACAATCTGAAGAAATACCTCTGGGTGAAGGGACCATTCGCCCGGATGTAACGTCTGGCGACTGAGATAATCCGCTTCCCAATTGACTACACCTGGGATGTGAACCGCAGAAATTAGACAGGAGCTGGATTCCGCCCAAACAAGTATCCGAGATACTTCTTTCATAGCCTGAGGACTGTGAGTCCCACCTTGATGATTGACATATGCCACGGTTGTGACATTGTCTGTCTGAAAGCAAATAAACGATTCTCTCTTCAGAAGAGGCCAGGACTGAAGAGCTCTGAAAATCGCACGGAGTTCCAAAATGTTGATTGGTAATCTCGCCTCCTGAGATTCCCAAACCCCCTGCGCTGTCAGAGATCCCCATACAGCTCCCCAACCTGACAGACTCGCATCTGTTGAGATCACAGTCCAGGTTGGGCGAACAAAGGAAGCCCCTTGAACTAAACGATGGTGATCTATCCACCACGTCAGAGAGTGTCGTACATTGGGATTTAAGGATATTAATTGTGATATCTTTGTATAATCCCTGCACCATTGGTTCAGCATACAAAGCTGAAGAGGTCGCATGTGAAAACGAGCAAAGGGGATCGCGTCCGATGCAGCAGTCATGAGACCTAGAATTTCCATGCACAAAGCTACCGAAGGGAATGATAGAGACTGAAGGTTTCGACAGGCTGAAACCAATTTCAGACGTCTCTTTTCTGTTAGAGACAAGGTCATGGACACTGAATCTATTTGAAAACCCAAAAAGGTTACCTTTGTCTGAGGAATCAACGAACTCTTTGGTAAATTGATCCTCCAACCATGTTTTTGAAGAAACTACACAAGTTGATTCGTGAGAGATTTTGCAGAATGTAAAGACTGAGCAAGTACCAAGATATCGTCCAAATAAGGAAATACCGCAATACCCTGTTCTCTGATTACAGAGAGAAGGGCACCGAGAACCTTTGAAAAGATCCTTGGAGCTGTTGCTAGGCCAAACGGAAGGGCCACAAACTGGTAATGCTTGTCTAGAAAAGAGAATCTCAGAAACTGAAAGTGATCTGGATGAATTGGAATATGAAGATATGCATCCTGTAAATCTATTGTGGACATATAATGCCCTTGCTGAACAAAAGGCAGAATAGTCCATATAGTTACCATTTTGAATGTTGGTATCCTTACATAACGATTCAATATCTTTAGATCCAGAACTGGTCTCAAGGAATTCTCCTTCTTTGGTACAATGAATAGATTTGAGCAAAACCCCAGACCCTGTTCCAGAACTGGAACAGGCACAATTACCCCGGCCGACTCTAGATCTGAAACACATTTCAGAAATGCCTGAGCTTTCACTGGGTTTACCTATTCTGTACCCTTGAGAAACAATGTTCTGAATCCAAAGACTGTGAATCGAATTGATCCAAATGTCTTTGAAAAATCGTAACCTGCCCCCGACCAGCTGAGCTGGAATGAGGGCCGCACCTACATGTGGACTTGGGAGCTGGTTTTGACTTTCTAAAAGGCTTGGATTTATTCCAGATTGGAGAAGGTTTCCAGACAGAAACCGTTCCTTTAGGGGAAGGGTCAGGCTTCTGTTCCTTATTCTGACGAAAGGAACGAAAACGATTAGCAGCCCTGTATTTACCTTTAGATTTTTTGTCCTGAGGCAAAAATGTTCCTTTCCCCCCAGTAACAGTTGAAATAATAGAATCCAACTGGGAACCAAATAATTTATTACCTTGGAAAGAAAGAGCAAGCAAAGTTGATTTGGAAGACATATCTGCATTCCAAGTTTTAAGCCATAAAGCTCTTCTAGCTAAAATAGCTAAAGACATATACCTGACATCAACTCTAATGATATCAAAGATGGCATCACAAATAAAGTTATTAGCATGTTGAAGAAGTTTAACAATGCTATGAGTATTATGGTCTGATACTTGTTGTGCTAAAGCCTCCAACCAAAAAGTAGAAGCGGCAGCAACAACAGCCAAAGAAATAGCAGGCCTAAGAAGATTACCTGAACATAAATAAGCTTTCCTCAGAAAGGATTCAATCTTCCTATCTAAAGGATCCTTAAAGGAAGTAGCCCCATCAACTTTAGGGATTTTGTCCCAAAACTCTAATCTATCAGATGGCACAGGATACAATTTCTTAAACCTTTGAGAAGGAGTAAATGAAGTACCCATATTATTCCATTCCCTAGAAATTACTTCAGAAATAGCATCAGGGACAGGAAAAACTTCTGGAATAACCATAGGAGGTTTAAAAACCGAATTTAAACGCTTAGTAGATTTAGTATCAAGAGGACTAGAATCCTCCATTTCTAAAGCGATTAAAACTTCTTTACGTAAAGAGCGAATAAATTCCATCTTAAATAAATATGAAGATTTATCAGTGTCAATATCTGAGACAGAATCCTCTGAACCAGAAAAATCCTCATCAGAAACAGACAAATCAGAATTATGACGGTCATTTAAAATTTCATCTGAAAAATGAGAAGTTTTAAAAGACTTTTTACGTTTATTGGAAGGAGGAATAACAGACATAGCCTTCCTAATAGATTTAGAAACAAATTCTCTTATATTAACCGGAACATCCTGAGTATTAGATGTTGAGGGAACAGCAACAGGTAATGGTATATTACTAATGGAAATACTATCTGCATTAGAAAGTTTATCATGACATTCATCACAAACTACAGCCGGAGGAACAGTTACCAAAAGTTTACAACAAATACACTTAACTTTGGTAGAACCAGCATCAGGCAGCGTCTTTCCAGAAGTAGATTCTGATCCAGGGTCAATCTGAGATATCTTGCAATATGTAATAGAAAAAACAACATATAAAGCAAAATTATCAAATTCCTTAAATGACAGTTTCAGGAATGGGAAAGAATGCCAATGAACAAGCCTCTAGCAACCAGAAGCAATGAAAAATGAGACTGAAATAATGTGAAAAAAAGGTGGAGACAAAAATGACGCCCACATTTTTTAGCGCCAAAAAAAGACGCCCACATTATTGGCGCCTAAAAAATTTTGGCGCCAAGAATGACGCCACATCCGGAACGCCGACATTTTTGGCGCAAAACGTCAAAAAAATGACAATCACGAACAACAGAAATTTTTTGCGCCAAAAATGACGCAATAAACAAGCATTTTCAGCCCCCGAGAGCCTAACAGCCCACAGGGAAAAAAGTCAATTTGAAAACAATTTTTTAAGGTAAGAAAAAAATTGAATATTCATATGCATTAACCCAAATAATGAAACTGACTGTCTGAAATAAGGAATATTGATCATCCTGAATCAAGGCAAATATAAGTTTAAAGACATATATTTAGAACTTTACATATAAAGTGCCCAACCATAGCTTAGAGTGTCACAAAAAATAAGACTTACTTACCCCAGGACACTCATCTACATATAGTAGATAGCCAAACCAGTACTGAAACGAGAATCAGTAGAGGTCATGGTATATAAGAGTATATAGTCGATCTGAAAAGGGAGGTAAGAGATGAATCTCTACGACCGATAACAGAGAACCTATGAAATAGATCCCGTAGAAGGAGACCATTGAATTCAAATAGGCAATACTCTCTTCACATCCCTCTGACATTCACTGCACTCTGAGAGGAAAACCGGGCTCCAGCCTGCTGCGAAGCGCATATCAACGAAGAATCTAGCACAAACTTACTTCACCACCTCCACGGGAGGCAAAGTTTGTAAAACTGAATTGTGGGTGTGGTGAGGGTGTATTTATAGGCATTTTGAGGTTTGGGAAACTTTGCCCCTCCTGGTAGGAATGTATATCCCATACGTCACTAGCTCATGGACTCTTGCTAATTACATGAAAGAAATAGGCCCCGCCCACCGTGGATGTCGCATTCACAGTCTCCATAGCGCATGGGAAGCGGTTTTAATAAGCCATGTGGCCCCCTTCACACACACATAACGTTATGCCATTTATTAAACATATATAAAGTGTCCCAGCTGCCTCTCCCAGTGTCAAGCCCCTATTAAATTACCTAAGCATAGTAATCAATATGTATATAACACAGTAAATTCAGTAACACCATAATCCATACAGGTCTACTGCTTACCCCTTCCCTTACAGGGAATAATGTCAGCCAGTTCTGATATAACAAGTCTCCTCAGAAACAAAAAAGACTGAACATACCTCAATGCTGCTTGTAGCATGACACCGTTCTCCACACTGAAGATTTCTCTTCCACTACCTTCAGAAGCTCTGTGGGAACCAGAATGGATCTTAACAACATCTGCTAAGATCATCAACCTCAGGGTAGAAAAAGGATCTCTTCAATCCTCTTAGGAATCCAGACTGATGATATCTCCCTGAGGAAAATAGTACTCACCGGTACCATGTTAAAATAAAAAAACTTCTTGATTGAAGAATCTAAAACTAACACCTCACTTTACCTCTTTCTATTACTAACACAGGCAAAGAGAATGACTGGGGGTGGAGGGAAGGGAGGAGCTATATATACAGCTCTGCTGTGGTGCTCTTTGCCACTTCCTGTTAGTAGGAGGATAAATCCCATAAGTAAGGATGAAATCCGTGGACTCGTCATATCTTGTAGAAGAAAATACATTTATTCCACAAGCAAAGTCTAGGTCCTGTATTGGCCTTTTACACTTTAAGTGATACTTAAGTGATTCAGCTACATGTTTGCATGTTGGACACACGCCTGTTCCATTTTACTTCACAAAGGCAGATAAATCTGGATCTTGCATCATTCGCCCACCACATCTATAATAATAGCTCATAACGGTTTGTATTTAAATGCATAAAAAACATTTTGTGAGCACATGGGTTGTTTGGCATCATGCCATACAGTCAGAGCTTACAATTTGCTGTCACAGCCACAGGCCTACTAGGCCTAGCCTGACAGACGCTTAATTACAGCCCATACTGATGCAATTATAATTTCCTCAAGCTGGCAATACAATATTTGTTATCTAAATGTTTTCCTTTATCATACTAATAGTAGTTGTTTCAACCCTCACAGAAGTTAACAGGACTAGTAAACACAAGTGCATTATAAAAGGCCAAAGTAATAATAATTTCAAATATATATTTTTTTAGAACAAATTTCAAAGTTTCCAGTATTTTCCTGTCCCCTATACCACATGACAGCCGTCTCAGATGTATATGGAGTTGTGAACTCATGCTTGGCTTCAGAAAGCATGATCATAAAGCCCACTCGTCCAATAATAAGCAGCTGTGCCTTTACAAGTGTTTGTTTGCATTAAAGAACCATTAAATACAGTAGAATTGCATAACTAATAAAAAAGACAATGCAATAACACTTAAATTTCAAATAAGCAGTAGATTTCAGACAGATTTATTTTGTCCCCATTTGCTGTCTCCCTGTATCATGTGAAGCGATCAGCAAATCATAGACTAGTATAGGTATATATTGTGAAGTTGTGCATGTGCTCAGTAGGAGCTGGTGACTTAGGTGTTTATATAAAAAGAGTGCAAAATTTGATAATGGGTTTGATAAATTGGAAAGTCTCTTCAAACAGCTGCTCTTTATGAATCATGAAAAGTTTATATTTTGACTTTAGTGTCCCTTACGTACAAAGGCTTCTGTCACAGTGCAACAACTAAACAACCAACTTTTTCAAGTGTATGAGGAAAGTTTGAAATGTGTTGAATAATATGATTTCACCCTTCCCTTTCTTACAGTAGATTTAGATATGCTCAATGTTTGCAACAATGTATATTATTGTTACAAACATTGTTGCAAGAACTTTGATATAATGCGATAGTAATGATAGTAATAGTAATGATAGTAAACCTGAAAGGTTAGCAAACATTTCACACTATCTGAATCACTAAAGTTTAACTTTGACCTTTGTGTAGGCTCTGTGCAAAAGCTTGATTGACATATACCAATCTGGGTTTAAAAAGAATGGGGACAAACACCGTCTTATTATCTACACATATAGTAGAGTGCATTACAATAGTATGCAGTTTCACTTTAACCTTTCTACACGATGATACTTAGAGAAGAGAGTGCTTACTTGTTGAAGGGACAGGAATGCTGGCAAAGGCATTGGGGGTGCTGGGCTCACTTGGAGCCAACAGAGAAGAATTGCTGTAGCTCTCATTTGATGACCTGTTACTTGAGGGGTGCTGTATTGTCTGGATTGAAAGTCCATCTGCAGTAGTTATAGTCTGTTGCGCTTCAACATAATCATGGCCATACTCATCCTTCACCAGCAAGCTAGAGGGAGCTGTAACACAAAGGTTTAGAAACATTTCAATAACATAATAACTATGGGTAGAATTCTAAAATTACTGGACCAAATGGCTTATAGGAGCAGTATATACTAAATATTTTCACCATGGATGTGAACAAGCATGTAACACATTTTTAAGGAAATTCTATTTTTAAAGTAAAACATGGAACTAGCAGGGAATACGATTGATAAAACATGCGCATTTAGTGGACGAGGACAAGATATACAAAGTCTGACAGCACAGGAACATATAGCAAATTAATGCAACAACTCTATAGCATCACTAACAATACAATGGACATTTTTTTTTCTTTGTTAGATAAAATCAAGTTTTAAATTATGGTAAAAAAAAAACAGTCTGTCTTTTATATGGACATAAAAGGGCAATAATAAAATAATGCTCTAATATAATAATGTGTTTTATTATTGCACGTTTAGAGGATAAACACAAGGTTAAAATCTGCTCCAGAAAATCAATTAACTACTAGTCCAGAGGTTAACACAAACAGCTGGGCCAATCAGAGGAAGCATGTGTGTGCTGACACCAATCAATATCCATGTGTAACTACCATTACAGCTCTGGCACAAAAGAACATTTTATTATTTCTCCTTTTGTCCATTTAAGAAACTAGGGCTAATATTACTTATACAATCATAATTCACCTGGGAAATTAGAATCCCTATAGAAATAGTTATGAATATAGTTGTTGCAGGGTGGACATTTAAATCTAAGAAAAAACAGCAGGCTTAGTTGCTATGAAAATACATAAAAAAGGTCACTAAATTTGTACCACTGAAATATTGTCTCCTGAAGCTACATTTCACCAATTTGATTCTTTTATGACAGTATAATATAATCTATAATTATCATTATTTACTAAATGATTAAAGTGCCTCCAAATATAATAGCACTGGGTACTTAAAGAGTACAATAATATTGTTTCATGGTACACAATACGGACAATTGAAAAGTAATTATAGCTGTCACTATGTGTTAATTATGTAGAATACAGGTATTATTCCCTGTGCTACCACCCCTTCAATTAGACTAACCCAAAAAGGAAAATAACTGAGGTTTAGTGCACAAATCCTACGTTAATTATGCAGTACTAATAAGACAGCTTTTAATATGAAAGAACAAAAGACTAAAAAGAGAGTCACTATAGTTTTTTTATGCCACTCCTGTATATTGTAAAGCAGGGGTGGACAAAAAGTAGATCGCGGTCTACCAGTGAATTTTGAGGTGACCGCCTGGAAGATTTCAAAAGTCTGCATAATAAGAGACACATTTCTCACACGTCTAGAGTGAAGAGCCTTTTCACCGTAGATATATGAGAAATGTTTGTTATGCAGACTTTCAAAATCGGCTACGAGTCTATGATGGCGGTATGTGTACTTCAGCATGTGCGACGCGGCTATAGCTGAACTCGCTGCTCCAGCTTTGGTTACTGCCTGTCCCAAACTCTCATACTTTTTGTTTTAAAAGCGGTCAGTCTCTTCATGCGCCAGGCTGAGATGCTGCTCGGTATCCCTGGTTTTGGCAGTTCCAGGTCCTGCTCTGTCTGATATTCTGCTGCTACTTTCTAGTTCTGTCCTCCGTTACTTGTCACCAGGCTCTGCTGGGTGAATGGTCTGGTGATGGGTTTTTTTTCCCCAGGGTCTGTTACTCCCCCTCAGGTTCTTTTACTTACTCTGTACTAGGGATGCACCGAAATGAAAATTCTGGACCGAAACCGATACCGAAAATTCAGGATGCCCCTGGCCGAAAACCGAAACGAAACCAAAATAGTTTTTTTCTTTTTTAACTACAGTGTGTGTGTGTAGTTGAGAGAGCTTGTAGGCAGGAAAGCTCCAACAAATGGACGTGGTCACTTGTACCGTAGAGCGTGATCTGCAGTGAAACTGGAGCTCTATAAGAGAGAGCGTGGTTATAGCCAGACAACAATACGAGGTGGACATGTTTTGGTTTTGGGTACAAGATGAGGAAAAAGAAAGCTCGCTTGGTCTTTAGAGTATATCCATCAATTTATTTGGATACAGGTATAGGTAAGCCAGGTACACTCATAATCTGACGCGCTTCGCGCATTCGCAAATGTGCTTCATCAGAGATGTCCGAAGCCCCAAATGGAGTCTGCATGTCACCTATCACCAGGACCACCGGACTTAACTACAACCTTACGTGCAAGGTGGTTATAGAAAGTTACTGTGCTTTTTTTGTATACACTGTCTGGTGGGTGCTAATTTGTACCAACTGTGTGCGAGCTTGGGACTTATGCATATATAGTGTGCACGCATATTTGCCTCAGGCGAATAGAATGTCTATGCACAAGAGGCTGATGTATGAGCACTGTATATAAGGCTTATAGATATTCACTGTGTGTGCTTAGGGCTGTGTCTGATAATATCGAGTGTTTATAAACATGTTACTTATCCTCCTTTGATTACTGTATTCACTATTCAGAACTTTGGTTTCCTTCTAAAAATAAAAAAATAAAACGGCTCTGCTGGTCTCAAATATCATCATGTCATGGTACTTATGTGTGTGCTCTGTGTACCATGCCAGTGCTGTGCTGCTCACCTTATGCTAAGGATAGGCATGTAACTCAATAGAACAGGGGAGGGCTGTACATTTTTTGGGCCGAAATTGGAATTGCACATTTTCAGCGGCCCACATTTTGGTGCATCGCTAGTATTATTCTTTATTTAGTTCTGTGTAACAGAATCAGATTTAACCGTTTTTGTTTTGTTACCAATTATCAAAATATAGTATAGTCCTGGAAAACTATTATTATGTGGAAAACAGTAAGTCAAGTAATGAACTCAAACAGCAGCTCTAGGCTGGCATCAAATTTGAAATATGCTACACAATAATTTTACCGAAAATGAAAGGCAAAAAAACCGAAAAACGAAATAACAAAAAATGCCATTTTCAGCCGAAACTTTCTGCGGCCGAAATTTCGGTGCATCCCTACTCTGTACCAGGCTTTGATGCTGCTCTCTGACACACTAATATTAGATATACTGTGCTAGTTTCTGCAGCTTTCTGTCTCCAGAATTTGTTGTCACCAAATTGTGCAGATCAGTACTGTTGCTGCTATTCCAGTCTCTGGTTGCCGTGTAAGGCAGTACAGTTCCTGCCGCTGTCACTGTCCCAACTATTTGCAGTAGTCTTCAGCTAGTAGTGGACGGATGGAGAGCAGCCAACAGGACCTGCCGCTAATCAACCTAACATGGCGTCCAGCCAATAAAATTACTTTATAGAATGAGTCTGTCTATGATTGGCTGAGAATAGTTCATTTTCATCGTTGTACCTGAGCTGTGGGTTTCCCATGTGTTCCTGGCTTGACTACTCCGCTAGCCCTAGACTCAAGCAATCTTGATTGTGAGACTACTTATTCATACGGCTGCACAGTAGACAGATATGGTTGCTTAATAGTCCCAGCGTGACGTAAAGAGAGAGCTCTCACAGTAAGTAAAGAGCGTGGCTGATTTTTAAAGCTGTATTTGTGGCAAAAAAAAATTCAGCCAGCAGGTCCTATTTGAGGCAAAAATACCATTTTCAGCCAGCAGGTCCTATTTGTGGCAAAAATACCATTTTCACCTAGCAGGTCCTATTTGTGGTAAAAATACAATTTTCCGCCAGTGACTGGTATATATATTTTTTTTAGTTAGGTGACCACGTCACTTGGAATAAAATTAGAGGTAGCCCTTGCCTTACAAAAGGCTGCCCACCCCTGTTGTGAAGGTTAAATATGTATATCAAAATGTCCAAAAATATGTGCAAACTAATGAGAAAATTCTCATAAAAAAACAAAAGCAAAATAACAGGTACATTAAAATGCATGGAGGGTAGCATGATTAACAGTGACAGGGAGAAGGCTGAGATACTAAACCATTTTTTTTCTTCAGTATACACAAGAGAGGAACCATTGGATGATACTTCGGAACAAAATAGAACATGGCAGCCGATACCATTAACTGGGTTATGTATAGAGGATATCAGGAAAAAATTGGATAATATGAAGGTAAATAAAACTCCTGGCCCCCGATGGTATACACCCAAGGGTGTTAAGGGAATTTAGCACTGTTATAGACAAACCTCTACTCTTAATTTTTCAAGACTCATTATCCTCAGGCATGGTACCCCAGGATTGGCATAAAGCTGATATGGTGCCACTCTTCAAAAAGGGAAGCAGGGATGATCCAGGAAGCTATAGACCAGTTAGTCTGACATCAATAGTGGGGAAGATATTTGAAGGGATTATGAGGGATTATATTGATGAGCATATTCATGTAAACAAGATTACGAGTTCTAATCAGCATGGTTTTATAAGAAATGGATCATGTCAAACTAATCTAATTAGATTCTATGAGGGAAAAAAGCAAAAATATAGATAAAGGGGAAGCAGTGGATGCGATATACTTACATTTTGCAAAGGTGTTTGATACAGTGCCACATGAGAGATTAATGCACAAAATTAAGGGACTGGGAATAGCTAAAAATGTTAGCTCATAGATAAATAACTGGATAAAAGATAGGGAGCAACGAGTAGTAGTAAATGGATCATACTCAGATTGGACAAAGGTAATTAGTGGAGTCCTCCAGGGATCAGTACGGGGCCCTGTTCTTTTTAATATTTTTATAAATGACTTGGAGCAAAGGTTAAATAGCGACATCTCTATTTTTGCAGATGATACTAAGTTAAGTAAGGTCATTAGGTCAGAGCAGGATGAACTTTCGTTGCAAAGGGACCTGCAAAAAACAGAAGAATGGGCAGGTAAATGGAAAATGAGATTTAATACGGGAAAATGGAAGGTTCTACATTTTGGAAGTAAAAATAAGCAGGCTACGTATTTTTTAAATGGGACAAGACTTAGCCAAACACAGGAGGAAAGGGATTTGGGAGTAGTAATAGATAACAAGCTAAAAGATGGGTGCACAATGCAGGGCAGCGGCTTCAAAGGCTAATAAGATACTAGCATGTATTAAAAAAGGCAGGAAAGCATAATTCTGTCACTATATAAAGCACTGGTAAGACCTCACCTTTAGTATGGAGTGCAGTTCTGGGGATCAATCGCAAAAAAAAGATATTGCAGAATTAGAAAAAGTTCAGAGAAGGGCCACAAAGCTAATAAGGGGATTGGAGAATTTAAGCAATGAGCAGAGGGTAGCCAAACTGGGTCTGTTTTCTTTAGAAGAGAGGCGCTTGAGAGGTGACGTGATTACTTTATATAAATATATTCAAGGCCCCTATACAGAGATGGCAGAATCTCTGTTTATTCCAAGAAAATTGTTTATGACAAGAAGTTACAATTTAAGGTTGGAGGAAAGGAGATTTAATCTCCTGCAACGGAAACTTTTTTCACTGTAAGAGCAATAAAATTGTGGAACTCATTACTAAAGGAGGTAGTGAATGCCAATACCCTAGATACATTTAAAAAATGTGGATACATTTCTGTCTATAAACAAAATTCATAGATATGGATTGCTAGTATTGAATGGGTCACCTTTTAGTGGGATTATTTTAAGTTTAACTGGAGCTTGTAAGTATTTTAGATTTGTATAGGTTGAACTTGATGGACTTCGGTCTTTTTTCAACCTCATCTACTATGTTACTAGGTAACAAGACAAAAAACAACAAAAAAACAAAAAATAAAATATATGTCCCAATTGTTATGTATGTGATGAATCCAATTCAGAAGGGAAAGAAGTCAGATCTAGGCCGCTCCACTGGAAAACCTGATGCTGGAGGTCATCTGTGCTGAATAGAAGAGAGAAAACAGGGGCGCCTCGTAATATGTTTCGTGTATAGTGTGCTTGGTAAGAAAAGAAGCGATACACTCACAAGATAGTTGGCACCTGTCCTAGAATAGGGGCGAAAAGGCAGGCTAACACTTAGCAGCGGTTTGCTCACTGGTGCCGATTGCTCCGTCTGGTGGTCCGTAGTTTGCATCCTATCCGGACAGCTCACTGTATCGGCCAATGTGGTCAGGTGTATCCAAAATCACTCCGTGTGGTACTGGTATCAGCCAAAAAAGGACTGTTCACTTCCCAAGGTGTGGGGAATAACGGAAAACTTCCGTAAAAGGTAAAAAGCTTTAATTTAAAAGATACTAGGTTAAAACACTGCAACGCGTTTCTCGACCGCTCAAGGGTCGTTTCTTCAGGCAGTCGGATAAAAAACTGATCTGCCTGAAGAAGTGTTAGCCTGCCTTTTCACACCCATTCTAGGACGGGTGCCAACTATCTTGTGAGTATCACTTCTTTTCTTACCAAGCACACTATACACGAAACATATTACGAGGCGACCCAGTTTTCTCTTTTCTGCTCTATAAGGCTCGATTGATCATCCACGGAAGGACAGGGGTGTGCATGTTCGCCAGGCTTCTCTATTGCACACAATTACACCTGCGCACTTGTGTTTATATCCCCGCCACCCTGCCCGCACACAGCAAATCACGCGCAGGCAGGAGCTGTCAATCTCCCCAATCAGAAGAGAACAAGGAGATTTACATTCTCCATCTAAGAGGTGGAAAACAGGGCAGGGAAGCAGCGGTCTGATGACCATTGCTTGATAAATCTTGACTGCAGGTTTGCTTTTGCTGAAGGAGAGAGATGGGCTTGAGAAATCGAGCCCATAATGACTCTTTTATATTAATAAAAGTTAAGTCTTATTAGTATGACATAAGTAACAGGATTTGAGCACTAAAACAGTCATTTTCTTTTTTGTGGTTACACAATACAAAAAAACTAAATTTATGCTTACCTGATAAATGTATTTATTTCTCGACACGATGAGTCCACGGATCATCATTAATTACTGTTGGGAATATCACTGCTGCCCAGCAGGAGGCGGCAAAGAGCACCACAGCAAAGCTGTTAAATATTACCTGCCTTCCCTCCCACCCCAGTCATTCGACCAAAGTAAAGGAGAGAAAGGAAGCAACAAGTTGAGTTTATAAAATACTAACAACCTGTCTAAATAACAAAGCATGCCACAAAGAAAGAGAAGAAGCCATAGCTTTCTGTCCCTTACGTTTAACTGAAGACTGACGAAAATCCTTAGTCGCCTGTAAATAGAATTTTAGTGCACGTACCACGTTCCGATTGTGTAGAAGCCGTTCCTCCTGAGAAGGAGGATTAGGACACAAGGAAGGAACAACAATCTCCTGATTAATGTTTCAATCTGCAACAACTTTAGGGAGAACCCCTAATTTAGTACATAAAGCCACCTTATCTGATTAAAAATAAGGTAAGGGAACTCAAACTGTAATGCCGAGAGCTTTGACACTCTACGAGCAGAAGAATAGCAACAAGAAACAAAATTTCCTAAGATAACAACTTAATATCTAAGGAATGCCTAGGCTCCAACGGAGCCCCTTAAAGAACTAAAATAAGACTCCAGGAAGGCGTAACTGGTTTGAACACAGGTCTGAGCCTGACCAAGGCCTGACAAAAAGATTGCACGTCTGGGATATCCCTAGACGCTTAAGTAACAAAATAGAGAAGGCAGATATTTGACCATTTAGGGAACTTGCCAATAAACCCTTCTCCAAACCTTCTTGGCGAAAAAAGGAAATTTATAATTACCTGATAAATTTGTTTCTTTTACGATACGATGAATCCACTGATTTCATCCTTACTTGTGGGATATCGCCTCCTGGTCAGCAGGAGGAGGCAAAGAGCACCACAGCAGAGCTGTATATATAGCTCCTCCCTTCCCTCCCACTCCAGTCATTTGACCGAAGTTAGGAAGAGAAAGGAAAAGCCAAGGTGCAGAGGTGACTGAAGTTTAACAAAAATAAATAAATGTCTCATAAAAACAGGGTGGGCCATGGACTCATCGTATCGTAAAAGAAACAAAATTTATCAGGCAAGAATAAATTTCCTTTTCTTTTACAAGATACGATGAGTCCACGGATTTCATCCTTACTTGTGGGATACAATACCAAAGCTATAGTACACGGATGAAACGGGAGGGACAAGACAGGGAACCTAAACGAAAGGCACCGCAGCTTGAAAAACTATCTTCCCAAAAAGAGCCTCAGAGGAGGCAAAAGAATCAAAATTGTAAAATATGGGAAAAAATGCGAAGAGACGACCAAGTCGTAGCCTTGCAAAACTGTTCAACAGAAGCAACATCTTCGAATGTCCAAAAGGAAGTCATCGCCCTAGTGGAATGAGCTGCAATCCATTCAGGAAACCGCTGTTCAACAGTCTCATATGCAAAGCGGATGATACACTGCAGCCAAAAAGAAAAAAGAGGTAGCCGTAGCCTTCTGACCCCTACGTGCTCCAGAAAAAAAAAAAAATATTGAAAATGAATGGCGAAAATCCTTAGTCGCCGAAAAGTAGAACTTCAAAACACGGACTATGTTCAAAGTATGTAATAGACACTCCTTCTCAAAAGAAGGATTGGAACACAAGAAAAGAACAACAATTTCCTAAATAATCTTCTCCACAGAAATAACCTGAAGAAGAAAACCAAGTATAGGCCATAACAACACCCTAGCCAAAGAAAAACAAGGCAAGGCGAATTTATATGGTAATGTCAAAAACTCAAACACCTTTTGAGCAGAAGAAACGACAAGAAAAAATAAAACTTTCCAAGATAACTGAATATCAATGGAATGCATAGGTTCAACAGAACCCCTTAGAGAATCTAAAAATTCAAATTCAAACTCCACGGAGGAGCAATTGGAGAAAAAAAACGGCCGGACTCTAATCCGAGCCTGCCAAAAGCAATGAACACCTGGGACAACTGCCAAACGCAGTGGTACCAAGTAGATAAAACAGAGATCTGACTCTAGAAGGAACTCTCCGAAAAAAAACCTTAAGGAAAAACAAAACCCTAAGAATCCTGTCTCCACGAGGAACCCTGGATTCACACCAGAAGAGACCTGCAAGCCTCATCTTATGGGAAACCATTCTAATGACAGGTTTACAAGCCTTAACAAGGTAACTTATGACGACGCTTGAACAGGATCAAGCATCCAATCTCCAAGCACATAGCCAGAGACCTGGGTGAGAGAAGGGACCCTGATAAAAGGTCCTCCCACAACAGTAGTATCCAAGAATGTATAGATGACATTCACCATAACTGAATACCAAATCCTACGCCTAATTGACGCAGCAAATAAGCGCAAACGGGGGAAATAGACATGCTAGACCGAAGGACTAAAGAACTGCCAAGGCAGGTACCAGCTCAGACTGGCGGCCCCGAACCTAGACCTGCATCTCAAATATCAGGCAGGCTGCCGAAATGCCATGAGAACCAGCTCCGGCCGACCCCAGAAGAAAATCCGGAGGGAGAAAAACTCCTGTATGGAGTTCACACTCGCCCTGATGAAATTCTGACTCTTCAGAAAATCCCCAAAATCCTCCCTAAGGATAAGGAAACCGACAGATAGCGAGAAAGAAACTGGGCCGAAACCAACTGAGGCCAGACCAGAAAAGCCTTGAAACTCGCTTGCAGTTGCAGGAAGTCTTATAAAAAGACCAGACTCCACCTGAGTCCATACTCTTCAAAATCACGTTCCCTGAGATAAGGGAAACTGAGAAGACAAGTTGACATAATCTCTGTTCCATTGTCGAAGTATGCTAAACTGCATAGGACTGAATGGAACTAACCAATGAAAATTTAAGTGACACAAGGCGCTGTACAGATTATGGACCATATAAAAATAAAAAGTTGAGTGGACCTCAACAGGGAATGAACCCTCAACCCTCAGGTCGCTACAGAGCTCAGGCTTAGAGCCTTAACATGCTAAGTCAACTGTCCGATCAATGTCCATTGTCAACGCCACTAGCCCGAACATCTCTACCCACTGGGCACTGAAGGCCGAGAGGTGGACCGAGTGACTAGACCAGAATTACCTTGATTACCTGACCTCAGCCCGCAAAATCCTCAGAGATATGGAATTCATCAAGATTCCCAAGGACGTGACCCATGTGCTCTGGACCAAGGAAAACTTACTTCCACCCGTGAGCTCACGGAAGGTAGAACACCACGTTCATGTATATCTGGCTTGCTGTAAAGATGAACCCTGAACTTAGCGATATTAGCTATATAAGGCACCATTGCCAAGCCCTGTAACTGAAGCACCATTAACAGCGATCCCCAAGTCTCCAAAAAAACCTGGGACCAAGGCAGGGCCGAAAGGAAGGACCACGAACGAAAGTGTTGACACAAAAAAGTAAACCCCAGAACTGGAGACGAGTCTCATGAACGGTACAGGAGAGTACTTGACCCTTGCACAGGTGATATAAAACAACCTTCCAGAGACCAAGGGAAAAAATGGAACAAATTAATAGTTTCCATCCTGAAGGACAACACTCTTCTGACAACATGGTCTGAAAAATCCCATTTTTGAGGAACAACAACCCAACTGGTAAATCCAATACCAGTAACAGGACTGGGCCAACCACTCCCAGGACTGAGAGGACTCCTACGCAGTGTAAGAACTTCCCTCCCGATGTCTGAGCCACAGACAATTATGAAAGCAGAAACTGCCCCTGAGAGAAAATTATTTGAGCTTGAAACTAAACAAGAGCAAACACAGAAAATCAACCCCTACAAGATCCATCCCAGACCAGGGCATGGTCTCCGTGCCGTCTATGATTCAACATCAGGGTTTGTGTCCAATAACATCCTAGTCTTAGAACACGTATCCGTAAAACAAGGATCTAACCATAAGGTTCCCAGAACTGGAACAGAGCCACCTATGCTTCCCGCTGGATAATTGGAAGGAAGCAATTGAAATAAAGGAATTAGTCAATTGAAAACTGTATCCAGTCCTGGAGTGTATCCAGAACATCTACTGACTAATAGGGACAACGTATCAAACCAAAACGCCGTCACACCAGTGACGGTAGAAAAGTACACCGTAGGTTGTCCTTGTACACCCTGGTGAGTGTCCAAAAGACTATCCTCTAAAAGGTATAGAAGTTCTCGTAGAGACCTACCCCTCAAACAAACAACTGTTTAGTGCACATTCAAGGAGCAGTAGTTGAATTCACACCACAAACTCTCTGCATTCCAGGTAGTTCAGCCGGCCATTATGCTACCAATGCTGGCCCTAAGGAATGACGTCCAGCCTCTTAGCAGATACGTCTATCTGGTAAATATAGGGAATGTCCAAGGTACTAATTCCATCTGAAACGGAGATCCTCAGGAATGTGGAGAAACCCTTCAGAATAGCACAGTCTCCCTAGTATGCTTTTATGATATGCAAAAATATAGAATGCATCACAACCCTTAGAGTAGGGTGACGGAAAACGCAGGGCACTGCATGTGACCATAGAATTGTTAGGAGAATTTTGTGGCCATTTTAACAGCCCAAACTTCCAGCGCCGCAGAGGAGTAGTGCAACGAGGAAAAAAAAATTTCACATAGGAACGATACCGTGTCTTAGAAAAATAACCCTAGTCCTGTGTGCGTTTGATTCATCCTTAGTCACAAAAGATGAACTAACGAGCAAACAGCTAAAATTAATTTATATATAAAGGTACACAGAAAAAAATGTTACTGTCTCTTTAAATCTAAAAGTAACTAATCTCTGTGTTGTTGTGTACCATCCTACGTCACAAAGGATGAAGTAACAAATAAACAGCCTTAAACCTGTAAACAAGGCTTACACAGTAAAACTGTTATTATCACTTTAAATTCTCTTATATCCTCCAATAGGACTAAATGAGAGCATTCAGTCTTTGACAAGTGGGGCAGCAGAGCGGCCCATTAGGTTACACCGGCTGGCTTTGCTTGAAATAGCCATTGCAATGTACATAAATCAACCATGTCTTGTGCCCACAATTCCATGCCAGGAACCGCAGAGCACCAGAAAAACATACTTTATGTGTGCACTTAAAAGTAGAAAACATTAAACAGCAAATACATTAAACAACTGAAATCAAATAAAAACGTTCCTGTCTCTTTAACAACAGAAAAAGAAACGTTATTTTGTATGTGAGAAAAGAGAAAAACAGGGCGCAACCCCTCTAAGTGTAATATGTAGGTTACAAAATTTATTAAAATACACACAAATTACACACTCACAAGATAAAACCTCAAACTATATGAGGTATGATAAGCGCACAGGGGAACAACTTGATGGGTCTCTCGGGCACAAATGTCTGCAGTTCTCACATACAGCTCACTCGGTCTGGAGGTATGGTGTATTAGTGTCACAACTTCCGTGTCAGAACAACCTCCTCTCACAGTCCCGGTTTAAATCATGTCCAGTGTATGAACTGTTTATATGGAACAACTAATATTTTGGGGACAAAGTCAAATGTTAAAACATATAAATACCACCACGCTCGATCCTTCAATCAGTCAGACCGCAAGTTTAAAAGCCGGCTCCTTGCGGTTTCTGTGTCGGATAGCTTGATGACGTAATGCGGTGGGTGTGGCCTTACGCGTTTCATAGGGATTCCCCCTACTTCATCTGAGCCTCTGACGAAGTAGGGGGAATCCCTACGAAACGCGAAAGGCCACGCCCAACGCATTACGTCATCACGCTATCCGACACAGAAACCGCAAGGAGCCGGCTTTTAAACTTGCGGTCTGAATTGAAGGATCGAGCGTGGTGGTATTTATATGTTTTAACATTTGACTTTGAACTGTTTATATGGAACTAATATTTTGGGGACATACACTGGACATGATTTAAACCGGGACTGTGAGAGGAGGTTGTTCTGACACGGAAGTTGTGACACTAATACACCATACCTCCAGACCGAGTGAGCTGTATGTGAGAACTGCAGACATTTGTGCCCGAGAGACCCATCAAGTTGTTCCCCTGTGTGCTTATCATACCTCATATAGTTTGAGGTTTTATCTTGTGCTTTTTAATAAATTTTGTAACCTACATATTACACTTAGAGGGGTTGCGCCCTGTTTTTCTCTTTTCTCATTTTTTTAGCTTATCCACTCACCAGAATGGTGTTACAATGGTGGCAGCAACCCTTTGAAGTTCATCCATATATGAATATTTCCCGTGAAAATTGGATGTTGATTCACACGCATATATCCTTTTTCTGCAATATTTGATGTATATTCTCACACTATTTGATATCTGATTTTTGTGAGATTTTTGGTGAGATTCATTGTATTGAGTGTGGGGCGCTTTTTAAATTGTTTGTTCATTCATATCGTTATTTTGTATGTGCTACTGTCTCTTTAATTTTCTTGTGTGTCAAAAGGAAATACTGCAGAACCCAAGCAACAGATCAACTACTAACATTTTATCTAGACAAATGTACACGTAGAGCTGCCTATTTATATCAACATTACAAAACAGGAGAGGTTATATACAGTGAACTGTTGCTTGCTACTAGTCATATATTGCACAGAATAACCAGAGCGTGATATAACCGAGAGAGCGCTCTACCCTCCGGTATCTAATGGAGGTAGGAAGCGCAATAATACACATAACTCAGCCCCCGTGGGCGTCAACATACCCTCCCGGTCGACATTGATACTAAACGACCGGGAGTAAAAGAAACAAGCTACAGGCTCATGGCACCTATGTCTAGAGCCCAGCCCATAGAACAGTGTCCCTTGCTGTCATGTGGCGATATGGATTCATCATTACACGACACTGACCACAGCAGCAGAAAAAGTGCGCAACAAACTAAAAATGACCACAAGGCTCCGCCCATCGTGGGCGTAATAACATGCAGTTCCCGGTCTCCAGCCTAATTGATTTAATAACTGCGCTACCGGGAACCGGCTGCTGCAAACAAAACTTGGGGCTAAACTTAGGTACTATTTCCCAACACTGATGTCAGTATTAATCTGAATAAAATACCACTCCCCACTGAAAGTAAAATATCGAGCTCCTTAGCCCCTCAAGTTGCTAAAAACAACGGAGCCGTCAGAAAACATGGGGACAAGTTTGTCTACTGTTTCTGCTTTTAACACTGCAAACGGTCTCATCACCTAACAGTGTACAGAGAATAATAACCAAAGTCGCAGCTGTCCGTATTCCTGTAGCCCCAGCGAAAAATATACTGCCGGAAAGGTCCCTCCTTTAAATGCAGGAGTTCTTACCATTAAGTACAGTGCTCCACTTCTCTGAGATCTAAGTCAGAATAAAAAGTCAGCACTTACCTCAAAAGCTGTGCGACAGCATGGCATCCATCAGGTTTCCAGAGGTCCTCTCCCTCTCATAGCCCTGTGGAATAAGATAAGCCTGAGTTAAAAGTGCTTAGGCGATCTGTATTTAGGGCAGGAACATGTATAGGAGGCGCAGTGAGAATTATGTCCCACCAGTTCCTATTGCTTTAAGCCACCAAATGCTTCTCTTTTTGTACTGAAGAGACTGATCTGGTCTAGGCTACACCCCAGCACAAAGCAGCACTCAGAGGCACTACTTTAAAAATAATAAAATCTTGATTGAAGAAACTAAACTAACACCTCACTTTGCCAGCTCCTATCTTACTAACACAGACAGAGAGAATGACTGGGGTGGGAGGGAAGGGAGGAGCTATATATACACAGCTCTGCTGTGGTGCTCTTTGCCTCCTCCTGCTGACCAGGAGGCGATATCCCACAAGGATGAAATCCGTGGACTCATAGTATCTTGTAAAAGAAAAACAGAATTCTAGAGTAGCCTTTGGATTCACACCGATATAGATATCTTATGGTAAATCTTTCTAGTCACAGGTTTACGTGAATCAAGGTCTCAATGACTGAGTCTGAAATCCATGCTTGGATAAATTTAAGCGTTCAATCTCTAATCAGTCAGGCTCTGAGAAACTAAATTTGTATGAAGGAAGGCCCCTTGAAATAGAAGGTCCTTCCCCAACTGAAGTCTCCAAGGTGGAAGAGATGACATTTCCACCAGGTCTGCATACCAAATCCTGCGAGGCCAAGCCGGTGCAATGAGCGTCACCGACGCCCTCTCCTGCTTGATTCGAGCAATGACTCGAGGAAAAAAAGCAAACGGAGACAATAGGTATGCGAGACTGAAATTCCAAGGTACCACTAGAGTGTCTCTCAGTACTGTACCTCGGGAGCTTGGCATTCTGCCAAATGCCATGAGATCCAATTCCGGTTGACCCCATTTGAGAATCATGCTGGAAAACACTTCCAGATGGAGCTCCCACTCCCCTGGGTGAAGGGTCTACCTGTTTAGGAAGTCCGCCACAGCAATTGTGGGTCTCTGCCCACTGAATGATCTTGGCTACCTCTATCATGGCCAAGGAACTCCTAGCTCCTCCTTGACGGTTGATGAAAACCACTGAGGCTAAAATGTCCAACTGGAACATGAAGAACCGGGCCGAAGTTAACCGAGACCAGGCCAGGAGAACATTGAAAATTGCTCTCAGTTCCAGAATGTTTATGGGAAGAACACACTCCGACCGAATACCTGTTCTCTGAGCCTTTAGAGAGCCTCCCAGAAGGTTGGCATCTGTTGTCACCATCACCCAAGAGGTTCTGCGAAAGCAGGTTCCCTGGGAAAGATGATCCAGAGACAACCACCAAAAATAGAGAATCCCTTGCCTCCTGCTCCAGCAGTAATCGCGGAGACAGATCCACATAATCTCCGTTCCACTGCCTGCGCCTTAACTGCAAAGGTCTGAGATGGAAACGGACGACCGGGATGATGTCCATTGCCGTTACGATCAGCCCGATTACCTCCGTACACTGAGCCACTAATGGCCGAGGAGAGGACTGAAGTGCTAGGCAAGAATCGAAAATCTTTGATTTCCTGACACTGTCAGAAAAAACATAATTTATGCTTACCTGATAAATTCCTTTCTTCTGTTGTGTGATCAGTCCACGGGTCATCATTACTTCTGGGATATTATCTGCTCCCCTACAGGAAGTGCAAGAGGATTCACCCAGCAGAGTTGCTATATAGCTCCTCCCCTCTACGTCACCTCCAGTCATTCGACCAAAGACCAACGAGAAAGGAGAAGCCAAGGGTGTAGTGGTGACTGAATTATAATTTAAAAAATATTTACCTGCCTTAAAAAAACAGGGCGGGCCGTGGACTGATCACACAACAGAAGAAAGGAATTTATCAGGTAAGCATAAATTATGTTTTCTTCTGTTATGTGTGATCAGTCCACGGGTCATCATTACTTCTGGGAACCAATACCAAAGCAAAAGTACACGGATGACGGGAGGGATAGGCAGGCTCATTATACAGAAGGAACCACTGCCTGAAGAACCTTTCTCCCAAAAATAGCCTCCGAAGAAGCAAAAGTGTCAAATTTGTAAAATTTGGAAAAAGTATGAAGCGAAGACCAAGTTGCAGCCTTGCAAATCTGTTCAACAGAGGCCTCATTCTTAAAGGCCCAAGTGGAAGCCACAGCTCTAGTGGAATGAGCTGTAATTCTTTCAGGAGGCTGCTGTCCAGCAGTCTCATAGGCTAAACGTATTATGCTACGAAGCCAAAAAGAGAGAGAGGTAGCAGAAGCTTTTTGACCTCTCCTCTGTCCAGAAAAAACGACAAACAAGGAAGAAGTTTGGCGAAAATCTTTAGTTGCCTGCAAGTAGAACTTGAGGGCACGAACTACATCCAGATTGTGTAGAAGACGTTCCTTCTTTGAAGAAGGATTTGGACACAAGGATGGAACAACAATCTCTTGATTGATATTCCTGTTAGAGACAACCTTAGGTAAGAACCCAGGTTTAGTACGCAGAACTACCTTGTCTGAGTGAAAGATCAGATAAGGAGAATCACAATGTAGGGCTGATAACTCAGAGACTCTTCGAGCCGAGGAAATAGCCATTAAAAATAGAACTTTCCAAGATAACAATTTTATATCAATGGAATGAAGGGGTTCAAACGGAACACCCTGTAAAACGTTAAGAACTAAGTTTAAACTCCATGGCGGAGCAACAGTTTTAAACACAGGCTTGATCCTAGCTAAAGCCTGACAAAAGGCCTGGATGTCTGAATTTTCTGACAGACGCCTGTGTAATAAGATGGACAGAGCTGAGATCTGTCCCTTTAATGAGCTAGCCGATAAACCCTTTTCTAAACCTTCTTGTAGAAAAGACAATATCCTAGGAATCCTAACCTTACTCCAGGAGTAATCTTTGGATTCACACCAGTATAGGTATTTACGCCATATTTTATGGTAAATCTTTCTGGTAACAGGCTTCCTAGCCTGTATCAGGGTATCAATAACCGACTCAGAAAAACCACGTTTTGATAAAATCAAGCGTTCAATTTCCAAGCAGTCAGCTTCAGAGAAGTTAGACTTTGATGTTTGAATGGACCCTGAATCAGAAGGTCCTGTCTTAGAGGTAGAGACCAAGGCGGACAGGATGACATGTCCACTAGATCTGCATACCAAATCCTGCGCGGCCATGCAGGCGCTATTAGAATCACTGATGCTCTCTCCTGTTTGATTTTGGCAATCAATCGAGGAAGCAGCGGGAAGGGTGGAAACACATAAGCCATCCTGAAGTTCCAAGGTGCTGTCAAAGCATCTATCAGAACCGCTCCCGGATCCCTGGATCTGGATCCGTAGCGAGGAAGTTTGGCGTTCTGGCGAGACGCCATGAGATCTATCTCTGGTTTGCCCCAACGTCGAAGTATTTGGGCAAAGACCTCCGGATGAAGTTCCCACTCCCCCGGATGAAGAGTCTGGCGACTCAAGAAATCCGCCTCCCAGTTCTCCACTCCCGGGATGTGGATTGCTGACAGGTGGCAAGAGTGAGACTCTGCCCAGCAAATTATCTTTGATACTTCTATCATTGCTAGGGAGCTTCTTGTCCCTCCCTGATGGTTGATGTAAGCTACAGTCGTGATGTTGTCCGACTGAAACCTGATGAACCCCCGAGTCTTTAACTGGGGCCAAGCTAGAAGGGCATTGAGAACTGCTCTCAATTCCAGAATGTTTATTGGCAGGAGACTTTCCTCCTGACTCCATTGTCCCTGAGCCTTCAGAGAATTCCAGACAGCGCCCCAACCTAGAAGGCTGGCGTCTGTTGTTACAATTGTCCAGTCCGGCCTGCTGAACGGCATCCCCCTGGACAGATGTGGCCGAGAAAGCCACCATAGAAGAGAGTTTCTGGTCTCTTGATCCAGATTCAGAGTGGGGGACAAATCTGAGTAATCCCCATTCCACTGACTCAGCATGCACAATTGCAGCGGTCTGAGATGTAGGCGTGCAAAGGGTACTATGTCCATTGCTGCTACCATTAAGCCGATCACCTCCATGCATTGAGCTACTGACGGGAGTTGAATGGAATGAAGGACACGGCATGCATTTAGAAGCTTTGTTAATCTGTCTTCTGTCAGATAAATCTTCATTTCTACAGAATCTATAAGAGTCCCCAAGAATGGAACTCTTGTGAGAGGCAAGAGAGAACTCTTCTTTTCGTTCACTTTCCATCCATGCGACCTTAGAAATGCCAGAACTAACTCTGTATGAGACTTGGCAGTTTGAAAGCTTGAAGCTTGTATCAGAATGTCGTCTAGGTACGGAGCTACCGAAATTCCTCGCGGTCTCAGAACCGCTAGAAGGGCACCCAGAACCTTTGTGAAGATTCTTGGAGCCGTAGCCAATCCGAATGGAAGGGCTACAAACTGGTAATGCCTGTCTAAGAAGGCAAACCTTAGATACCGGTAATGATCTTTGTGAATCGGTATGTGAAGGTAAGCATCCTTTAAATCCACTGTGGTCATGTACTGACCCTTTTGGATCATGGGTAAGATTGTCCGAATAGTTTCCATTTTGAACGATGGAACTCTTAGGAATTTGTTTAGGATCTTTAAATCCAAGATTGGCCTGAAAGTTCCCTCTTTTTTGGGAACCACAAACAGGTTTGAGTAAAACCCTTGTCCTTGTTCCGACCGCGGAACCGGATGGATCACTCCCATTAATAATAGATCTTGTACACAGCGTAGAAACGCGTCTTTCTTTATTTGGTTTGTTGACAACCTTGACAGATGAAATCTCCCTCTTGGGGGAGATAATTTGAAGTCTAGAAGGTATCCCTGAGATATGATCTCTAGCGCCCAGGGATCCTGGACATCTCTTGCCCAAGCCTGGGCGAAGAGAGAGAGTCTGCCCCCCACTAGATCCGGTCCCGGATCGGGGGCCCTCGGTTCATGCTGTCTTAGGGGCAGCAGCAGGTTTTCTGGCCTGCTTGCCCTTATTCCAGGACTGGTTAGGTTTCCAGCCTTGTCTGTAACGAGCAACAGCTCCTTCCTGTTTTGGTGCAGTGGAAGTTGATGCTGCACCTGCTTTGAAATTCCGAAAGGGACGAAAATTAGACTGTCTAGCCTTAGCTTTGGCTTTGTCTTGAGGTAGAGCGTGGTCCTTACCTCCTGTAATGTCAGCGATAATTTCTTTCAAACCGGGCCCAAATAAAGTTTGCCCCTTGAAAGGTATATTAAGTAATTTGGACTTAGAAGTTACATCAGCCGACCAGGATTTTAGCCACAGCGCCCTACGTGCCTGAATGGCGAATCCTGAATTCTTAGCCGTAAGTTTGGTTAAATGTACTACGGCCTCCGAAATGAATGAATTAGCTAGTTTAAGGACTCTAAGCCTGTCCGTAATGTCGTCCAGCGTAGCGGAACTAAGGTTCTCTTCCAGAGACTCAATCCAAAATGCTGCCGCAGCCGTAATCGGCGCGATGCATGCAAGGGGTTGCAATATAAAACCTTGTTGAACAAACATTTTCTTAAGGTAACCCTCTAATTTTTTATCCATAGGATCTGAAAAAGCACAGCTATCCTCCACCGGGATAGTGGTGCGCTTAGCTAAAGTAGAAACTGCTCCCTCCACCTTAGGGACCGTTTGCCATAAGTCCCGTGTGGTGGCGTCTATTGGAAACATCTTTCTAAATATTGGAGAGGGTGAGAACGGCACACCGGGTCTATCCCACTCCTTAGTAACAATTTCAGTTAATCTCTTAGGTATAGGAAAAACGTCAGTACTCGCCGGTACCGCAAAGTATTTATCCAACCTACACATTTTCTCTGGTATTGCAACCGTGTTACAATCGTTAAGAGCCGCTAAGACCTCCCCTAGTAATACACGGAGGTTTTCCAATTTAAATTTAAAATTTGAAATATCTGAATCCAATCTGCTTGGATCAGAACCGTCACCTACAGAATGAAGCTCTCCGTCCTCATGCTCTGCAAGCTGTGACGCAGTATCAGACATGGCCCTAGAATTATCAGCGCACTCTGTTCTCACCCCAGAGTGATCACGCTTGCCTCTTAGTTCTGGTAACTTAGACAAAACTTCAGTCATAACAGTAGCCATATCTTGTAATGTTATCTGTAATGGCTGCCCAGATGTACTAGGCGCCATAATATCACGCACCTCCCGGGCGGGAGATGCAGGTACTGACACGTGAGGCGAGTTAGACGGCATAACTCTCCCCTCGCAGTTTGGTGAAATTTGTTCAATTTGTACAGATTGGCTTTTATTTAAAGTAGCATCAATACAGTTAGTACATAAATTTCTATTGGGCTCCACCTTGGCATTGGAACAAATGACACAGGTATCTTCCTCTGAATCAGACATGTTTAACACACTAGCAATAAACATGCAACTTGGTTACAATCTTATTTAACAAAAACGTACTGTGCCTCAAAGAAGCACTAAACGATTAAATGACAGTTGAAATAATGAACTGAAAAACAGTTATAGCATCACTCTTTAAAAACAACACAAATTGTTAGCAAAGGTTTGTTCCCATTAGTAAAGTAACACTAATTAAATTTTAAACATAAAAATCACAGAGCAACGTTTTAAAACACAGTCACTACATAAGTCTCACAGCTCTGCTGAGAGAATCTACCTCCCTTCAAAGAAGTTTGAAGACCCCTGAGTTCTGTTAGAGATGAACCGGATCATGCAGAAAATACAAGAGTAACTGACTGGAAATTTTTGATGCGTAGCAAAGAGCGCCAAAAACGGCCCCTCCCCCTCACACACAGCAGTGAGAGAGAAACGAAACTGTCATAATCAAAACAAGCAAACTGCCAAGTGGAAAAATAATGCCCAAATATTTATTCACCCAGTACCTCAGAAATGCAAACGATTCTACATTCCAGCAAAAACGTTTAACATGAATTAAATACCTATTAAAAGGTTTAATGTACTTTTACAGAGTAATTCCGGTGAAATACCATCCCCAGAATACTGAAGTGTAGAGTATACATACATGTCATTATAACGGTATGGCAGGATTTTCTCATCAATTCCATTCAGAAAATAAAAACTGCTACATACCTCAATGCAGATTCAACTGCCCGCTGTCCCCTGATCTGAAGCTTTTACCTCCCTCAGATGGCCGAGAAACAGCAATATGATCTTAACTACTCCGGTTAAAATCATAAGAAAAACTCTGGTAGATTCTTCTTCAAACTCTGCCAGAGAAGTAATAACACGCTCCGGTGCTATTGTAAAATAACAAACTTTTGATTGAAGTTATAAAAACTAAGTATAATCACCATAGTCCTCTCACACCTCCTATCTAGTCTTTGGGTGCAAGAGAATGACTGGGGGTGACGTAGAGGGGAGGAGCTATATAGCAACTCTGCTGGGTGAATCCTCTTGCACTTCCTGTAGGGGAGCAGATAATATCCCAGAAGTAATGATGACCCGTGGACTGATCACACATAACAGAAGAAATCTTTATTAATAAGGAATCTATTATGGTTCCCAAGAAAAACACCTTTGTATTTGGAACTAAGGAACTCTCTTCCAAATGCACCTTCCATCCGTGAGACCGCAGGAAAGTTAACATTTCCGTGTGCGATCTTGCTTGTTGAAAGGAAGACGCCTGAACTAGAATGTCGTTCAGATAAGGTGCCACTGCAATGCCCCGCAATCGGAGCACTGCTAGCAGGGATCCCAGGACCTTTGAGGAAATTCTGGTAACTGTGGTAAGACCAAATGGAAGAGTCACAAACTGAAAGTGTTTGACTAGAAAAGCAAACATTAGAAACTTGACCATTGTCATAAATTGACCCTCCTGGACAAAAGGAAGAATGGAACAAATAGTTTCCATCTTGAAAGACGGCACTCCGAGGAATTTGTTTAGACTCTTGAGATCTAAAATCGGTCTGAATGTTCCCTTTTTTGGGAACCACGAACAGATTGAAATAGAACCCCAGACCTCGTTCCTGCATTGTAACAGGAACCATCACTCCCAGGTCGGAGAGGTCCCGAACACAGTGTAAGCACACCTCTCTCTGTGTCTGGTCTACAGATAATCTTGAAAGCAGAAAACTGCCCCTGGGAGGAAAGGTCTTGACTCTAGTTTGTATCCCTGGGACACAATGTCCACCGCCCAGGGATCCTGAACATCTCGTACCCAAGCCTGAACAAAAAATTAAAGTCTGCCCCCCACAAGATCCGGTCCCGGATTGTTTTCCTATGTTCCAAGAATGATTGGGAATCCAGGAAGGCTTGGACTGCTCCTGCTTGGAGGAGGAAGTGAAAGGATTTCCATTGAAATTTCGAAAGGAACGAAAATTACTCTGACATCCCTATTTATCTTATCCTGAAAGAGGAAAAGTCCCTTTCCTCCCGTGATGTCAGCAATTATTTCTGTCAACCCCTGCCCAAACAAAGTCTTCCCTTTGTAAGGACTCGCCAAAAGTTTAGACTTAGATGACCCATCCGCAGACCAAGATCTGCTAGCCAGTATGGCAAAAAACAAAATTTTAGCTCCCAGCTTAATAACCTGAAGGGAAGCATCCATGGTAAAGGAGTTGGCCAACTTAAGGGCCTTTATCCTAACCTAAATTTCTTCAAGGGAAGAGTGTTTTTAATAGATTCAGAAAAGGCATCAAACAGTATGCTACCGCACTAGTGACATTAGCCATACCAAGCGTGGGTTGTCATTGTAAACCCTGGTGTACATATCCTGTAACTTCTTATCCATAGGATCCTTAAAGAAGCAACTATCCTCTATAGGAATAGTAGTTCTCTTGGCTAGCGTGGAAATTCCACCTTGGATACCGTGCCAAAATTCCTTGATAGAATATGCTATAGGAAACCTTTTAAATACAGGGGATGGAGAAAAAGGGGTACCCAGTCTCTCCCATTCCTTAGCAATAATCTCAGTAGCTCAATCTGGTACAGGAAAAACTTCCACCATGGAAGGTACATCAAAATACTTATGTAGCTTACTGGACCTTTTAGGATTGACAACAACCATGGTGTCGCTGTCATCCAAACCTCCTTGAGTAACAGACGGAGGTGTTCTAGCTGAAACCTGAAGGATACAACTTCAGAATCAGTAGGAGGAATTACACTGAGTCTGAGATTTTACCTTCAGATGCTACCGAAGTATCCTCCTCCTCAGGCTTCTGGGAGGGGGCATTCAAAAAAGCAACAACAGCGTTAGCAACCTCACTTACTGAAAGTTTACCTTTCCTCTTGCGCTTTCCCTTCAGGATGGGAAAAGCAGACAACGGATCAGAGACCACAGAGGGCATGAGGGAAGAGATGTCTTGCAACGTGACTCCAGGTGGAGTCAGAGAGGAAGCGCAGGGCACTGCATGTGTGGGCGATACAAGTTGGGACGCTTGAGGAGAAAGCTGCAGCATATATTGAATATTGTCATTAAACTCCTGAACAGCATCCACCTTGGAAAATGTTGGCTCAGAAAAAAGTCTATCCCTATAATTTAAAGTTCTCTCAATACAGGAGGAACAGAAAGGGATTGGTGGTTCCACATTGGCAACAAAACAAAAACAGAATTTATGTTTACCTGATAAATTACTTTCTCCAACGGTGTGTCCGGTCCACGGCGTCATCCTTACTTGTGGGATATTCTCTTCCCCAACAGGAAATGGCAAAGAGCCCAGCAAAGCTGGTCACATGATCCCTCCTAGGCTCCGCCTACCCCAGTCATTCGACCGACGTTAAGGAGGAATATTTGCATAGGAGAAACCATATGTTACCGTGGTGACTGTAGTTAAAGAAAATAAATTATCAGACCTGATTAAAAAAAAAACCAGGGCGGGCCGTGGACCGGACACACCGTTGGAGAAAGTAATTTATCAGGTAAACATAAATTCTGTTTTCTCCAACATAGGTGTGTCCGGTCCACGGCGTCATCCTTACTTGTGGGAACCAATACCAAAGCTTTAGGACACGGATGAAGGGAGGGAGCAAATCAGGTCACCTAAATGGAAGGCACCACGGCTTGCAAAACCTTTCTCCCAAAAATAGCCTCAGAAGAAGCAAAAGTATCAAATTTGTAAAATTTAGAAAAAGTGTGCAGTGAAGACCAAGTCGCTGCCTTACATATCTGATCAACAGAAGCCTCGTTCTTGAAGGCCCATGTGGAAGCCACAGCCCTAGTGGAGTGAGCTGTGATTCTTTCAGGAGGCTGCCGTCCGGCAGTCTCATAAGCCAATCGGATAATGCTTTTAATCCAGAAGGAGAGAGAGGTAGAAGTTGCTTTTTGACCTCTCCGTTTACCAGAATAAACAACAAACAAAGACAAAGTTTGTCTGAAATCCTTAGTAGCTGCTAAGTAAAATTTGAGAGCACGAACTACATCCAAGTTGTGCAACAAACGTTCCTTCTTTGAAACTGGATTAGGACACAAAGAAGGCACAACTATCTCCTGGTTAATGTTTTTGTTAGAAACAACTTTTGGAAGAAAACCAGGTTTAGTACGCAAAACCACCTTATCTGCATGGAACACCAGATAAGGAGAAGAACACTGCAGAGCAGATAATTCTGAAACTCTTCTAGCAGAAGAAATTGCAACCAAAAACAAAACTTTCCAAGATAATAACTTAATATCAACGGAATGAAAGAACTAGGTTGAGACTCCAAGGAGGAGTCAAAATTTTGTAAACAGGCTTGATTCTAACCAGAGCCTGAACAAAGGCTAGAACATCTGGCACAGCTGCCAGCTTTTTGTGAAGTAACACAGACAAGGCAGAAATCTGTCCCATCAAGGAACTTGCAGATAATCCTTTTTCCAATCCTTCTCGAAGGAAGGATAGACTCTTAGGAATCTTAACCTTGTCCCAAGGGAATCCTGCAGATTCACACCAACAGATATACCAAATTATGTGGTAATTTTTCTGGTTACAGGCTTTCAGGCCTGAACAAGAGTATTAATAACAGAATCTGAGAACCCTCGCTTTGATAAGATCAAGCGTTCAATCTCCAAGCAGTCAGCTGGAGTGGGTCGAACGGACCTAGAACAAGAAGGTCTCGTCTCAAAGGTAGCTTCCATGGTGGAGCCGATGACATATTCACCAGATCTGCATACCAAGTCCTGCGTGGCCACGCAGGAGCTATCAAAATCACCGACGCCCTCTCCTGATTGATCCTGGCTACCAGCCTGGGGATGAGAGGAAACGGCGGGAACACATAAGCTAGTTTGAAGGTCCAAGGTGCTACTAGTGCATCCACTAGAGCCGCCTTGGGATCCCTGGATCTGTACCCGTAGTAAGGAACTCTGAAGTTCTGACGAGAGGCCATCAGATCCATGTCTGGAATGCCCCACGGTTGAGTGACTTGGGCAAAGATTTCCGGATGGAGTTCCCACTCCCCCGGATGCAATGTCTGACGACTCAGAAAATCCGCTTCCCAATTTTCCACTCCTGGGATGTGGATAGCAGACAGGTGGCAGGAGTGAGACTCCGCCCATAGAATGATTTTGGTCACTTCTTCCATCGCTAGGGAACTCCTTGTTCCCCCCTGATGGTTGATGTATGAACTTGGCCCTCGCTAGCTGAGGCCAAGCTTTGAGAGCATTGAATATCGCTCTCAGTTCCAGAATATTTATCGGTAGAAGAGATTCTACCCGAGACCAAAGACCCTGAGCTTTCAGGGATCCCCAGACCGCGCCCCAGCCCATCAGACTGGCGTCGGTCGTGACAATGACCCACTCTGGTCTGCGGAAGGTCATCCCTTGTGACAGGTTGTCCAGGGACAGCCACCAACGGAATGAGTCTCTGGTCCTCTGATTTACTTGTATCTTCGGAGACAAGTCTGAATAGTCCCCATTCCACTGACTGAGCATGAACAGTTGTAATGGTCTTAGATGAATGCGCACAAAAGGAACTATGTCCATTGCCGCTACCATCAAACCTATCACTTCCATGCACTGCGCTATGGAAGGAAGAGGAACGGAATGAAGTATCCGACAAGAGTCTAGAAGTTTTGTTTTTCTGGCTTCTGTCAGAAAAATCCTCATTTCTAAGGAGTCTATTATAGTTCCCAAGAAGGGAACCCTCGTTGACGGAGATAGAGAACTCTTTTCCACGTTCACTTTCCATCCGTGAGATCTGAGAAAGGCCAGGACAATGTCCGTGTGAGCCTTTACTTGAGGAAGGGACGACGCTCGAATCAGAATGTCGTCCAAGTAAGGTACTACAGCAATGCCCCTTGGTCTTAGCACCGCCAGAAGGGACCCTAGTACCTATGAGAAAATCCTAGGAGCAGTGGCTAATCCGAAAGAAAACGCCACGAACTGGAAATGCTTGTCCAGGAATGCAAACCTTAGGAACCGATGATGTTCCTTGTGGATAGGAATATGTAGATACGCATCCTTGAAATCCACCTTGGTCATGAATTGACCTTCCTGGATGGAAGGAAGAAGTGTTCGAATGGTTTCCATCTTGAACGATGGAACCTTGAGAAACTTGTTCAAGATCTTGAGATCTAAGATTGGTCTGAACGTTCCCTCTTTTTTGGGAACTATGAACAGATTGGAGTAGAACCCCATCCCTTGTTCTCCTAATGGAACAGGATGAATCACTCCCATTTTTAGCAGGTCTTCTACCCAATGTAAGAATGCCTGTCTTCTTATGTGGTCTGAAGACAACTGAGACCTGTGGAACCTCCCCCTTGGAGGAAGCCCCTTGAACTCCAGAGAATAACCTTGGGAGACTATTTCTAGCGCCCAAGGATCCAGAACATCTCTTGCCCAAGCCTGAGCGAAGAGAGAGAGTCTGCCCCCCACCAGATCCGGTCCCGGATCGGGGGCCCGCATTTCATGCTGTCTTGGTAGCAGTGGCAGGTTTCCTGGCCTGCTTTCCTTTGTTCCAGCCTTGCATAGGTCTCCAGGCTGGATTGGCTTGAGAAGTATTACCTTCCTGCTTAGAGGACGTAGCCCTTGGGGCTGATCCGTTTCTGCGAAAGGGACGAAACTTAGGTTTATTTTTGGTCTTGAAAAGACCTATCCTGAGGAAGGGCGTGGCCCTTGCCCCCAGTGATATCAGAGATAATCTCTTTCAAGTCAGGGCCAAAGAGTGTTTTCCCCTTGAAAGGAATGTCAAGCAATTTGTTCTTGGAAGACGCATCCGCTGCCCAAGATTTTAACCAAAGCGCTCTGCGCCACAATAGCAAACCCAGAATTTTTTCGCCGCTAACCTAGCCAATTGCAAGGTGGCGTCTAGGGTGAAAGAATTAGCCAATTTAAGAGCACGAATTCTGTCCATAATCTCCTCATAAGAAGAAGAATTACTAATAATCGCCTTTCCTAGCTCATCAAACTAGAAACACGCGGCTGCAGTGACAGGGACAATGCATGCAATTGGTTGTAGAAGGGAACCTTGCTGAACAAACATCTTTAGCAGACCTTCTAATTTTTTATCCATAGGATCTTGGAAAGCACAACTATCTTCTATGGGTATAGTGGCGCGCTTGTGTAGAGTAGAAACCGCCCCCTCGACCTTGGGGACTGTCTGCCATCAGTCCTTTCTGGGGTCGACTATAGGAAAACAATTTTATAAATATGGGGGGAGGTACTAAAGGTATACCGGGCCTGTCCCATTCTTTACTAACAATGTACGCCACCCGCTTGGATATAGGAAAAGCTTCGGGGGGCCCCGGGGCCTCTAAGAACTTTTCCATTTTACATAGTGGTTCTGGAATGACCAGATAATCACAATCATCCAAATTGGATAACACCTCCTTAAGCAGAGCGCGGAGATGTTCCAACTTAAATTTAAAAGTAATCACATCAGGTTCAGCTTGTTGAGAAATGTTTCCTGAATCTGAAATTTCTCCCTCAGACAAAACCTCCCTGGCCCCCTCAGACTGGTGTAGGGGCCCTTCAGAAACCATATCATCAGCGTTCTCATGCTCTACAGAATTTTCTAAAACAGAGCAGTCGCGCTTTCGCTGATAAGTGGGCATATTGGCTAAAATGTTTTTGATAGAATTATCCATTACAGCCGTTAAATGTTGCATAGTAAGGAGTATTGGCGCACTAGATGTACTAGGGGCCTCCTGTATGGGCAAGACTGGTGTAGACGAAGGAGGGGATGATGCAGTACCATGCTTACTCCCCTCACTTGAGGAATCATCTTGGGCATCATTTTTACTAAATTTTTTTATGACATAAAATACATATAGTTAAATGAGAAGGAACCTTGGTTTCCCCACAGTCAGAACACAATCTATCTGGTAGTTCAGACATGTTAAACAGGCATAAACTTGATAACAAAGCACAAAAAACGTTTTAAAATAAAACCGTTACTGTCACTTTAAATTTTAAACTAAACACACTTTATTACTGCAATTGCGAAAAAGTATGAAGGAATTGTTCAAAATTCACCAAAATTTCACCACAGTGTCTTAAAGCCTTAAAAGTATTGCACACCAAATTTGGAAGCTTTAACCCTTAAAATAACGGAACCGGAGCCGTTTTTATATTTAACCCCTTTACAGTCCCTGGAATCTGCTTTGCTGAGACCCAACCAAGCCCAAAGGGGAATACGATACCAAATGATGCCTTCAGAAAGACTTTCCTATGTATCAGAGCTCCACACACATGCAGCTGCATGCCATGCTGTCCTCAAAAACAAGTGCGCCATACCGGCGCGAAAATGAGGCTCTGACTATGATTAGGGAAAGCCCCTAAAGAATAAGGTGTCTAAAACAGTGCCTGCCGATATAATCATATCAAAATACCCAGAATAAATGATTCCTCAAGGCTAAATATGTGTTAATAATGAATCGATTTAGCCCAGAAAAAGTCTACAGTCTTAATAAGCCCTTGTGAAGCCCTTATTTACTATCTTAATAAACATGGCTTACCGGATCCCATAGGGAAAATGACAGCTTCCAGCATTACATCGTCTTGTTAGAATGTGTCATACCTCAAGCAGTAAGAGACTGCACACTGTTCCCCCAACTGAAGTTAATTGCTCTCAACAGTCCTGTGTGGAACAGCCATGGATTTTAGTTACGGTGCTAAAATCATTTTCCTCATACAAACAGAAATCTTCATCTCTTTTCTGTTTCTGAGTAAATAGTACATACCAGCACTATTTTAAAATAACAAACTCTTGATTGAATAATAAAAACTACAGTTAAACACTAAAAAACTCTAAGCCATCTCCGTGGAGATGTTGCCTGTACAACGGCAAAGAGAATGACTGGGGTAGGCGGAGCCTAGGAGGGATCATGTGACCAGCTTTGCTGGGCTCTTTGCCATTTCCTGTTGGGGAAGAGAATATCCCACAAGTAAGGATGACGCCGTGGACCGGACACACCTATGTTGGAGAAAAGATCATGTGACATTTTGCCAAGCCTATTGGTCCATTCTGACTCACAATGGATCAAATAATGAAATAAAAACCTTAACTTTTTAATAAAAATTAACAGAAAAAAAACGTTACTATACCTTTAAATTTTAAACCGTAACTTTTTTACTTTTGTCTGCAGAATCGGCAAATTTGCTAAATAACTATAACAGAACACCTCTACACCTCAGCTTCTTTGCTGAGGTGCCTACCTGCCCTGCTGCACCGGTACTTTGCAATCACTAGTCAAACGATCCGAAACTCAGCAGAAGATGAAGTGAGCCGTTCACCGGTCCTAGAAACGCATGATTTTAGCTAATCATGCGTTTCTAGACAGACCCTGTAGTCTCTCTCCCTCCGGCACTCTGAAGTGAAGAGAAGTGGCATGGAACACAGATTGCTGCCCCCCATAGCTCCGCCCATCGTGGGCGTTCCCAAAAAAAAAAAAAAAAAAAAAAAAGAATCTCCCGGTCGGCATTTTGTCTTAAAGTTAAGTTAAAACCGTCGGAAGTAGTGAAACCACCTGAGCCTAAATATCCTCAGCCCCAGTGCCTGCATCAAAGGCTGTCATATAAGTCCTCTATATGTACAGGAGAGTTTAAGTGTCCCTCTTTATAAAAAAAAGTGCCCTCACTCTGAGCCCCTTATATAAGTTTCCTCTGAAATAAAGTGCCCACTTTTTCTGATTTTCATTTTCCTTATTAGTCCCAAAAATAACAAAGTCAATACTTACCTCATCAATCTGCCCGACAGCAAGGCAGCTGACCAGGTTTGAGAGGTCCTCTCCCTCACATAGACCTGTGGAAAAGAAATAAAGACTGAGTAATTTTACTCAAGCTTTCAGAGTTAGGGCAGCATAAACTACATGGGAGGTGCAGTGAGAATTATGTCCCACACGTTCCCATTGCTCTAAATCCACCACTGCCCTACTGAAGAGACTGATGTGGACTACGGCTACACCCTAGGACAAAGCAGCACAATCTTGCACTACTTCTTGCTTGAAGAATCTTGCTTGAAGAATCTTTTACAAACACCTAACTTTACCACTTCCTTGCTCTAACATAGGCAAAGAGAATGACTGGGGTGGGAGGGAAGGGAGGTGATATTCAACAGCTTTGCTGTGGTGCTCTTTGCCGCCCCCTGCTGGGCAGGAGTGATATTCCTAACAGTAATTAATGATGATCCGTGGACTCATCGTGTCATTAGAAAGAAAACGTATAAGATACTATGCAAAACAAATTAACAATTAAGAGAACCGGGGCCTTGTGTCAAATCTTACAGATTAAGTGACACTTAGAATAAACACATTAAGATAATTACTTACCAGAGCTTTGTAAAGTCAATCCAGAAAGATCTTCATTAAAAAAAAAAAAAAAAAAAATTAAATTGATGACAGTAAAATCCAGATTAAATAAGAATTAGGTACAATACATACAGAAATACAAAAAGGCTGAAATAAAATTGATGTCAGTGGCACTTGTCTGCTTTTAACTAGCATAATGTGACTCTACAAAAGTGATAAAGGATATTCATAACTGAGGTAAAATAATTTATACATGACAATTAGTAGCACATAAATATTGTGGATAATGCAAAATTGCTTTAGCATTCACACCAGTGTGAAAATAATAATCAACAAAATTTATCAATTTGTAGAAGTGGGTGAGGATCGTTACCTATATTCATGGTGTTCTGACAATTTATTAAAGGGACAGTAAACACCAGAATTTTTGTTGCTTAAAAAGGTAGATAATCCCTTTATTACCCATTCCCCAGTTTTGCATAACCAGCACTGTTATATTAATACACATTTTACCTCTGATTACCTTGTATCTAAACCTCTGCAAACTGCCCCCTTATTTCAGTTCTTTTGACAGACTTGCATTTTTAGCTAATCAGTGCTGACCCCTAGGAGCTTCACGTTCCTGAGCTCAATGTTATCTATATGAAACACATGAACTAATACCCTCTAGTGGTGAAAAACTGTCAAAATGCTTTCAGATTAGAGGCGGCCTTCAAGGTCTAAGAAATTAGCATATGAACCTCCTAGGTTTAGCTTTCAACTAAGAATACCAAGAGAACAAAGAAAAATTGGTAATAAAAGTAAATTGGAAGGTTGTTTAAAATTACATGCCCTAGTTAAATCATGAAAGTTTTTTTTTTACTTGACTGTCCCTTTAATAGATCTCACCACAGCTCAGCATTTAAATCAGCAGCGGGTTTACTGCACATTAATAACCATGCATTAAAAGGGAATGTCTAGTCCAAAATAAACTTTCATGATTTAGATAGAGAATGTAATTTTAAACAATTTTCAAATTTACTTTTATCACCAATTTTGCTTTGTTCTTTTGGTATTCTTAGTTGAAAGCTAAACCTAGGAGGTTCATATGCTAATTTCTAAGCCCTTGAAGGCTGCCTCTTCTCTCAGGGCATTGACAGTGTTTCACAACTAGAGAGTGTTAGTTCACATGTGTTATAGATAACACTGTGCTCAAGCACATGGAGTTCAGGTGAGCCAGCTCTGATTGGCTAAAATAAATGTATGTCAAAAGAACTGAAATAAGTGGGCAGTTTGCAGAGGATTATATAAAAGGTAATCACAGAGGTAAAAACAAAATTTATGCTTACCTGATAAATTCATTTCTCCTGTAGTGTGGTCAGTCCACGGGTCATCATTACTTCTGGGATATTATCTCCTCCCCTACAGGAAGTGCAAGAGGATTCACCCAGCAGAGCTGCTATATAGCTCCTCCCCTCTACGTCACCTCCAGTCATTCGACCAAAGGACCAACGAGAAAGGAGAAGCCCAAGGGTGTAGTGGTGACTGGAGTATAATCCAAAAAATTTTTTAGCCTGCCATAAAAAACAGGGCGGGCCGTGGACTGACCACACTACAGGAGAAATGAATTTATCAGGTAAGCATAAATTTTGTTTTCTCCTGTTAAGTGTGGTCAGTCCACGGGTCATCATTACTTCTGGGATACCAATACCAAAGCAAAAGTACACGGATGACGGGAGGGACAGGCAGGCTCTTTATACGGAGGGAACCACTGCCTGAAGAACCTTTCTCCCAAAAACAGCCTCCGAAGAAGCAAAAGTGTCAAATTTGTAAAATTTGGAAAAAGTATGAAGAGAAGACCAAGTTGCAGCCTTGCAAATCTGTTCAACAGAAGCCTCATTCTTAAAGGCCCAAGTGGAAGCCACAGCTCTAGTAGAATGAGCTGTAATTCTTTCAGGAGGCTGCTGTCCAGCAGTCTCATAGGCTAATCGTATTATGCTACGAAGCCAAAAAGAGAGAGAGAGGTAGCCGAAGCTTTTTGACCTCTCCTCTGGCCAGAATAAACGACAAACAGGGAAGACGTTTGACGAAAATCCTTAGTTGCCTGTAGATAAAATTTCAGGGCACGGACTACATCTAGATTGTGTAGCAGACGTTCCTTCTTCGAGGAAGGATTAGGACACAAAGATGGAACAACAATCTCTTGATTGATATTCCTGTTAGTGACCACCTTAGGTAGGAACCCAGGTTTAGTACGCAGAACTACCTTGTCTGAATGAAAAATCAGATAAGGAGAATCACAATGTAAGGCAGATAACTCAGAGACTCTTCGAGCCGAGGAAATAGCCATTAAAAACAGAACTTTCCAAGATAACAACTTGATATCAATGGAATGAAGGGGTTCAAACGGAACACCCTGTAAAACATTAAGAACTAAGTTCAAACTCCATGGCGGAGCAACAGTTTTAAACACAGGCTTGATCCTAGCTAAAGCCTGACAAAAAGCTTGAACGTCCGGAACTTCTGACAGACGTTTGTGTAAAAGAATGGACAGAGCTGAAATCTGTCCCTTTAAGGAACTAGCGGATAAACCCTTTTCTAAACCTTCTTGTAGAAAAGACAATATCCTTGGAATCCTAACCTTACTCCATGAGTAACTCTTGGATTCGCACCAATATAAGTATTTACGCCATATTTTATGGTAAATCCTTCTGGTAACAGGCTTCCTAGCCTGTATTAAGGTATCAATAACTGGCTCAGAAAACCCACGTTTTGATAAAATCAAGCGTTCAATCTCCAAGCAGTCAGCTTCAGAGAAGTTAGATTTTGATGTTTGAATGGACCCTGGATCAGAAGGTCCTGTTTCAGAGGTAGAGACCAAGGCGGACAGGATGACATGTCCACTAGATCTGCATACCAAGTCCTGCGTGGCCATGCAGGTGCTATTAGAATCACTGATGCTCTCTCCTGTTTGATTCTGGCAATCAATCGAGGAAGCATCGGGAAGGGTGGAAACACATAAGCCATCTTGAAGGTCCAAGGTGCTATCAGAGCATCTATCAGAACCGCTCCCGGATCCCTGGATCTGGACCCGTAGCGAGGAAGCTTGGCGTTCTGACGAGATGCCATGAGATCTATCTCTGGTTTGCCCCAACGTCGAAGTATTTGGGCAAAGACCTCCGGATGAATTTCCCACTCCCCCGGATGAAAAGTCTGACGACTTAAGAAATCCGCCTCCCAGTTCTCCACTCCCGGGATGTGGATTGCAGACAGGTGGCAAGAGTGAGACTCTGCCCAGCGAATTATCTTTGATACTTCCATCATTGCTAGGGAGCTTCTTGTCCCTCCCTGATGGTTGATGTAAGCTACAGTCGTGATGTTGTCCGACTGAAACCTTATGAACCCCAGAGTTGTTAACTGGGGCCAAGCCAGAAGGGCATTGAGAACTGCTCTCAATTCCAGAATGTTTATTGGAAGGAGACTCTCCTCCTGATTCCATAGTCCCTGAGCATTCAGAGAATTCCAGACAGCGCCCCAACCTAGTAGGCTGGCGTCTGTTGTTACAATTGTCCAGTTTGGCCTGCTGAATGGCATCCCCCTGGACAGATGTGGCCGATAAAGCCACCATAGAAGAGAATTTCTGGTCTCTTGATTCAGATTCAGAGTGGGGGACAAATCTGAGTAATCCCCATTCCACTGACTTAGCATGCACAATTGCAGCGGTCTGAGATGTAGGCGTGCAAAGGGGACTATGTCCATTGCCGCTACCATTAATCCGATCACCTCCATGCATTGAGCTACTGACGGGTGTTGAATGGAATGAAGGACACGGCATGCATTTTGAAGCTTTGTTAACCTGTCTTCTGTCAGGTAAATCTTCATTTCCACAGAATCTATCAGAGTCCCCAAGAAGGGAACTCTTGTGAGTGGAAAGAGAGAACTCTTCTTTTCGTTCACCTTCCATCCATGCGACCTTAGAAATGCCAGTACTAACTCTGTATGAGACTTGGCAGTTTGAAAGCTTGAAGCTTGTATCAGAATGTCGTCTAGGTACGGAGCTACCGAAATTCCTCGCGGTCTTAGTACCGCCAGAAGAGTACCCAGAACCTTTGTGAAGATTCTTGGAGCCGTAGCCAATCCGAATGGAAGAGCTACAAACTGGTAATGCCTGTCTAGAAAGGCAAACCTTAGATACCGGTAATGATTTCTGTGAATCGGTATGTGAAGGTAAGCATCCTTTAAATCCACTGTGGTCATGTACTGACCCTCTTGGATCATGGGCAAAATTGTTCGAATAGTTTCCATCTTGAACGATGGAACTCTTAGGAATTTGTTTAGGATCTTTAAATCCAAGATTGGCCTGAAAGTTCCCTCTTTCTTGGGAACTACAAACAGATTTGAGTAAAACCCTTGTCCTTGTTCCGACCGCGGAACTGGATGGATCACTCCCATTAATAAAAGATCTTGTACGCAGCGTAGAAACGCTTCCTTCTTTGTTTGGTTTGTTGACAACCTTGACAGATGAAATCTCCCTCTTGGGGGAGAGGATTTGAAGTCCAGAAGGTATCCCTGAGATATGATCTCTAACGCCCAGGGATCCTGAACATCTCTTGCCCAAGCCTGGGCGAAGAGAGAAAGTCTGCCCCCCACTAGATCCGGTCCCGGATCGGGGGCCCTCGATTCATGCTGTCTTAGGGGCAGCAGCAGGTTTCCTGGCCTGCTTGCCCTTGTTCCAGGACTGGTTAGGTTTCCAGCCTTGTCTGTAGCGAGCAACAGCTCCTTCCTGTTTTGGTGCAGAGGAAGTTGATGCTGCTCCTGCTTTGAAATTACGAAAGGAACGAAAATTAGGCTGTCTAGCCTTAGCTTTGGCTTTGTCCTGAGGCAGGGCATGGCCTTTACCTCCTGTAATGTCAGCGATAATCTCTTTCAACCCGGGCCCGAATAAGGTCTGCCCTTTGAAAGGTATATTAAGCAATTTAGATTTAGAAGTAACATCAGCTGACCAGGATTTTAGCCACAGTGCTCTGCGTGCCTGAATGGCGAATCCGGAATTCTTAGCCGTAAGTTTAGTTAAATGTACTACGGCATCTGAAATAAATGAGTTAGCTAACTTAAGGGCTTTAAGTTTGTGTGTAATCTCATCTAGTGTAGATGATTCAAGTGTCTCTTCCAGAGACTCAAACCAAAATGCTGCTGCAGCCGTGACAGGCGCAATACATGCAAGAGGTTGCAATATAAAACCTTGTTGAACAAACATTTTCTTAAGGTAACCCTCTAATTTTTTATCCATTGGATCTGAAAAAGCACAGCTATCCTCCACCGGGATAGTGGTACGCTTAGCTAAAGTAGAAACTGCTCCCTCCACCTTAGGGACCGTTTGCCATAAGTCCCGTGTGGTGGCGTCTATTGGAAACATTTTTCTAAATATCGGAGGGGGTGAGAACGGCACACCGGGTCTATCCCACTCCTTAGTAACAATTTCAGTAAGTCTCTTAGGTATAGGAAAAACATCAGTACTCGCCGGTACCGCAAAATATCTATCCAACCTACACATCTTCTCTGGTATTGCAACTGTGTTACAATCATTCAGAGCCGCTAATACCTCCCCTAGTAATACACGGAGGTTTTCCAGTTTAAATTTAAAATTTGAAATATCTGAATCCAGTCTGTTTGGATCAGAACCGTCACCCACAGAATGAAGTTCTCCGTCCTCATGTTCTGCCACCTGTGACGCAGTGTCTGACATGGCCCTAATATTATCAGCGCACTCTGTTCTCACCCCAGAGTGATCACGCTTACCTCTTAGTTCTGGTAATTTAGCCAAAACTTCAGTCATAACAGTAGCCATATCCTGCAATGTGATTTGTAATGGCCGCCCAGATGTACTCGGCGCTACAATATCACGCACCTCCCGAGCGGGAGATGCAGGTACTGACACGTGAGGCGAGTTAGTCGGCATAACTCTCCCCTCGTTGTCTGGTGAAATATGTTCAATTTGTACAGATTGACTTTTATTTAAAGTAGCATCAATACAGTTAGTACATAAATTTCTATTGGGCTCCACTTTGGCATCAGCACATATAGCACATGTATCTTCCTCTGAATCAGACATGTTTAACACACTAGCAATTAACTAGCAACTTGGAAATGCTTTTTCAAGTAATTTACAATAATATGAAAACGAACTGTGCCTATAAGAAGCACAGAAAAAATTATGACAGTTAAAATAAATAAATTATAGCATCAAATCTTTGTAAGAAATATACAATTTTAGCAAAGGATTGTTCCCATTAGCAAAGGATAACTAACCCTGACAGCAGAAAAAATACACAAATAAACGTTTTTTATCACAGTCAACTACAATCTTCACAGCTCTGCTGTGAATGATTACCTCCCTCAAAACAAGCTTTGAAGATCCCTGAGTTCTGTAGAGATGAACCGGATCATGCAGGAAGAAAATGAACCTCTGACTGAGTTTTTTGATGCATAGTAAAAGCGCCAAAAATGGCCCCTCCCCCTCACACATAACAGTGAGAGAGATCAGTAAACTGTTTAAATTTAAACAAAACTATTGCCAAGTGGAAAAAAACAGTGCCCAAAACATTTTTTCACCCAGTACCTCAGAGAAATAAACGATTTTACATGCCAGCAAAAAACGTTTAACCTCAATAAATTAATTGTTATTTAAAAACCTATTGCAAGTCCCTGCAAATTAGGTTAAGTCTATGCATACAGTATAAATCCAGTGAAGTACCATTCCCCAGAATACTGAAGTGTAAAATATACATACATGACAGCCTGATACCAGATACCTCTACTGTATTTAAGGCTGAGTTTACATTATAACGGTATGGCAGGATTTTCTCATCAATTCCATGTCAGAAAATAATAAACTGCTACATACCTCTTTGCAGATTAATCTGCCCGCTGTCCCCTGATCTGAAGTTTACCTCTCCTCAGATGGCCGAGAAACAGCAATATGATCTTAACTACTCCGGCTAAAATCATAGGAAAAACTCAGGTAGATTCTTCTTCAAATTCTACCAGAGAATGAATAACACACTCCGGTGCTATTATAAAATAACAAACTTTTGATTGAAGGTAATAAACTAATTAAAATCACCACAGTCCTCTCACACATCCTATCTATTCGTTGGGTGCAAGAGAATGACTGGGGGTGACGTAGAGGGGAGGAGCTATATAGCAGCTCTGCTGGGTGAATCCTCTTGCACTTCCTGTAGGGGAGGAGATGATATCCCAGAAGTAATGATGACCCGTGGACTGACCACACTTAACAGGAGAAAAGTGTATTATTATAACTGTGTTGGTTGTGCAAAACTAGGGACTGGGTAATAAAGGGAGTATCTATCTTTTTAAACAATAACAATTCTGGTGTAGACTGTCCCTTTAATATTACTAATATGACAGTATATATCAAGTGAATTTGCATTGAAGAAAGGACATTCAGAGTCTATTACTGTGTTTTTAACCCCTTAACGACGAGGACGTGCAGGGTACGTCCTCAGAAAAAAGGCAGTTAACGCCTGAGAACATACCCTGCACGTCCTCGGTGTGGAAAGCAGCTGGAAGCGATCCTGCTCGCTTCCAGCTGCTTTCCGGTTATTGCAGTGATGCCTCGATATGGAGGCATCCTGCAATAACCTTTTACGGCCATCCGATGCAGAGAGAGCCACTCGAGGGGGCGGGCGCGTGCACGGGGAGGGAGCGGGTGGGAACGCTACGCTACAGAAAAAATGTGGGACATTAAATGTTAAAAAAAAAACCCTTAGGTGTGATTTAGGTGGTGGGCGGGGGGGGGGGGGGATTGAGCTACACAACAGAACAGAACAGAAAAACACAACACAACAGAAAAAAAACTAAAAAACAAAACAAAAAAAAAAAACATTTGATTGTTCAAACTGGGTACTGGCAGACAGCTGCCAGTACCCAAGATGGCCCCCAATAAGGCTGAGAGGGAGGCTTAGAGAGCTGTTTTGGGGGGGATCAGGGAGGTTGGGGGTTAAGGGGGGATCCTAAACACAGCATATGTAAATATGCTTTTTTTTCTTCTTAAAAAAAACAAAAAAACTTATTTTAGTACTGGCAGACTTTCTGCCAGTACTTAAGATGGCGGGGACAATTGTGGGGTGGGGGAGAGAAGGGAGCTGTTTGGGAGGGATCAGGGGGTGGGATGTGTCAGGTGGGAGGCTGATCTCTACACTAAAGCTAAAATTAACCCTGCAAGCTCCCTACAAACTACCTAATTAACCCCTTCACTGCTAGCCATAATACACGTGTGATGCGCAGCAGCATTTAGCGACTTTCTAATTACCAAAAAGCAACGCCAAAGTCATATATGTCTGCTATTTCTGAACAAAGGGCATCCCAGAGAAGCATTTACAACCATTTGTGCCATAATTGCACAAGCTGTTTGTAAATAATTTCAGTGAGAAACCTAAAATTGTGAAAAAATTTACGTTTTTTTTTTACTTTGATCGCATTTGGCGGTGAAATGGTGGCATGAAATATACCAAAATGGGCCTAGATCAATACTTGGGGTTGTCTACTACACTAAAATAAAGCTAAAATTAACCCTAGAAGCTCCCTACATGCTCCCTAATTAACCCCTTCACTGCTGGGCATAATACACGTATTGTGCGCAGTGGCATTTAGCAGCCTTCTAATTACCAAAAAGCAAAGCCAAAGCCATATATGTCTGCTATTTCTGAACAAAGGGGATCCCAGAGAAGCATTTACAACCATTTATGCTATAATTACATAAGTTGTTTGTAAATAATTTCAGTGAGAAACCTAAAGTTTGTGAAAAAATTTGTGAAAAAGTGAACAATTTTTTTTATTTGATCGCATTTGGCGGTGAAATAGTGTTATGAAATATACCAAAATGGGCCTAGATCAATACTTTGGGATGTCTTTGAAAAAAATATATATACATGTCAATGGATATTCAGGGATTCCTGAAAGATATTAGTGTCCCAATGTAACTAGCGCTAATTTTGAAAAAAAGTGGTTTGGAAATAGCAAAGTGCTACTTGTATTTATGGCCCTATAACTTGCAAAAAAAGCAAAGAAGATGTAAACATTGGGTATTTCTAAACTCAGGACAAAATGTAGAAACTATTTAGCATGGGTGTTTTTTGGTAGTTGTAGATGTGTAACAGATTTTGGGGGTCAAAGTTAGAAAAAGTGTGGTTTTTTCCATTTTTTCCTCATATTTTATAATGTTTTTTATAGTAAATTATAAGATATGATGAAAATAATGGTATCTTTTGAAAGTCCATTTAATGGCGAGAAAAACGGTATATGTGTGGGTACAGTAAATGAGTAAGAGGAAAATTACAGCTAAACACAAACACCGCAAAAATGTCAAAATAGCCTTGGTCCCAAACGGACAGAAAATGGAAAAGTGCTGCGGTCATTAAGGGGTTAATTATTAAACATGTTATCAGTATTTTAATAAAAAGTACAGTATTGTCCTCATATACAGTCAAAATATATGTTAAATAACACGGTGAGTGCTGTTTCGTGTATTCTTTCCTGTTCTTTACTTGTATCATCTTTTTTATTATTTTCAAACTTTGGTAACATAAATAAGGGTTTTTTGAAGGTGGTGCCATAGGACTACTCAGCATATTTCATAAATAGGAGGGGTACCCATACCCTCAGATTATTGTACGTTGTTTCTACTTACTCCAATAGTCAGGGCTACATACTCAACACAGATTTAGTATTACAAGTATGTGAAATAAAAATATATAGATTTGCCTTAAATCTTAATATTGGCAGACTGTCTGCCAGTACCTAAAAACAGAATTTATGTTTACCTGATAAATTACTTTCTCCAACGGTGTGTCCGGTCCACGGCGTCATCCTTACTTGTGGGATATTCTCCTCCCCAACAGGAAATGGCAAAGAGCCCAGCAAAGCTGGTCACATGATCCCTCCTAGGCTCCGCCTACCCCAGTCATTCGACCGACGTTAAGGAGGAATATTTGCATAGGAGAAACCATATGTTACCGTGGTGACTGTAGGTAAAGAAAATAAATTATCAGACCTGATTAAAAAAACCAGGGCGGGCCGTGGACCGGACACACCGTTGGAGAAAGTAATTTATCAGGTAAACATAAATTCTGTTTTCTCCAACATAGGTGTGTCCGGTCCACGGCGTCATCCTTACTTGTGGGAACCAATACCAAAGCTTTAGGACACGGATGAAGGGAGGGAGCAAATCAGGTCACCTAAATGGAAGGCACCACGGCTTGCAAAACCTTTCTCCCAAAAATAGCCTCAGAAGAAGCAAAAGTATCAAATTTGTAAAATTTAGAAAAAGTGTGCAGTGAAGACCAAGTCGCTGCCTTACATATCTGATCAACAGAAGCCTCGTTCTGAAGGCCCATGTGGAAGCCACAGCCCTAGTGGAGTGAGCTGTGATTCTTTCGGGAGGCTGCCGTCCGGCAGTCTCATAAGCCAATCGGATAATGCTTTTAATCCAGAAGGAGAGAGAGGTAGAAGTTGCTTTTTGACCTCTCCGTTTACCAGAATAAACAACAAACAAAGACAAAGTTTGTCTGAAATCCTTAGTAGCTGCTAAGTAAAATTTGAGAGCACGAACTACATCCAAGTTGTGCAACAAACGTTCCTTCTTTGAAACTGGATTAGGACACAAAGAAGGCACAACTATCTCCTGGTTAATGTTTTTGTTAGAAACAACTTTTGGAAGAAAACCAGGTTTAGTACGCAAAACCACCTTATCTGCATGGAACTCCAGATAAGGAGAAGAACACTGCAGAGCAGATAATTCTGAAACTCTTCTAGCAGAAGAAATTGCAACCAAAAACAAAACTTTCCAAGATAATAACTTAATATCAACCGAATGTAAGGGTTCAAACGGAACCCCCTGAAGAACTGAAAGAACTAGGTTGAGACTCCAAGGAGGAGTCAAAATTTTGTAAACAGGCTTGATTCTAACCAGAGCCTGAACAAAGGCTAGAACATCTGGCACAGTTGCCAGCTTTTTGTGAAGTAACACAGACAAGGCAGAAATCTGTCCCATCAAGGAACTTGCAGATAATCCTTTTTCCAATCCTTCTCGAAGGAAGGATAGACTCTTAGGAATCTTAACCTTGTCCCAAGGGAATCCTGCAGATTCACACCAACAGATATACCAAATTATGTGGTAATTTTTCTGGTTACAGGCTTTCAGGCCTGAACAAGAGTATTAATAACAGAATCTGAGAACCCTCGCTTTGATAAGATCAAGCGTTCAATCTCCAAGCAGTCAGCTGGAGTGGGTCGAACGGACCTAGAACAAGAAGGTCTCGTCTCAAAGGTAGCTTCCATGGTGGAGCCGATGACATATTCACCAGATCTGCATACCAAGTCCTGCGTGGCCACGCAGGAGCTATCAAAATCACCGACGCCCTCTCCTGATTGATCCTGGCTACCAGCCTGGGGATGAGAGGAAACGGCGGGAACACATAAGCTAGTTTGAAGGTCCAAGGTGCTACTAGTGCATCCACTAGAGCCGCCTTGGGATCCCTGGATCTGTACCCGTAGTAAGGAACTCTGAAGTTCTGACGAGAGGCCATCAGATCCATGTCTGGAATGCCCCACGGTTGAGTGACTTGGGCAAAGATTTCCGGATGGAGTTCCCACTCCCCCGGATGCAATGTCTGACGACTCAGAAAATCCGCTTCCCAATTTTCCACTCCTGGGATGTGGATAGCAGACAGGTGGCAGGAGTGAGACTCCGCCCATAGAATGATTTTGGTCACTTCTTCCATCGCTAGGGAACTCCTTGTTCCCCCCTGATGGTTGATGAATGAACTTGGCCCTCGCTAGCTGAGGCCAAGCTTTGAGAGCATTGAATATCGCTCTCAGTTCCAGAATATTTATCGGTAGAAGAGATTCTACCCGAGACCAAAGACCCTGAGCTTTCAGGGATCCCCAGACCGCGCCCCAGCCCATCAGACTGGCGTCGGTCGTGACAATGACCCACTCTGGTCTGCGGAAGGTCATCCCTTGTGACAGGTTGTCCAGGGACAGCCACCAACGGAATGAGTCTCTGGTCCTCTGATTTACTTGTATCTTCGGAGACAAGTCTGAATAGTCCCCATTCCACTGACTGAGCATGAACAGTTGTAATGGTCTTAGATGAATGCGCACAAAAGGAACTATGTCCATTGCCGCTACCATCAAACCTATCACTTCCATGCACTGCGCTATGGAAGGAAGAGGAACGGAATGAAGTATCCGACAAGAGTCTAGAAGTTTTGTTTTTCTGGCTTCTGTCAGAAAAATCCTCATTTCTAAGGAGTCTATTATAGTTCCCAAGAAGGGAACCCTCGTTGACGGAGATAGAGAACTCTTTTCCACGTTCACTTTCCATCCGTGAGATCTGAGAAAGGCCAGGACAATGTCCGTGTGAGCCTTTACTTGAGGAAGGGACGACGCTCGAATCAGAATGTCGTCCAAGTAAGGTACTACAGCAATGCCCCTTGGTCTTAGCACCGCCAGAAGGGACCCTAGTACCTATGAGAAAATCCTAGGAGCAGTGGCTAATCCGAAAGAAAACGCCACGAACTGGAAATGCTTGTCCAGGAATGCAAACCTTAGGAACCGATGATGTTCCTTGTGGATAGGACTATGTAGATACGCATCCTTGAAATCCACCTTGGTCATGAATTGACCTTTCTAGCGCCCAAGGATCCAGAACATCTCTTGCCCCAGCCTGAGCGAAGAGAGAGAGTCTGCCCCCCACCAGATCCGGTCCCGGATCGGGGGCCCGCATTTCATGCTGTCTTGGTAGCAGTGGCAGGTTTCCTGGCCTGCTTTCCTCTCCAGGCTGGATTGGCTTGAGAAGTATTACCTTCCTGCTCAGAGGACGTAGTCCTTGGGGCTGATCCGTTTCTGCGAAAGGGACGAAACTAGGTTTATTTTTGGTCTTGAAAAGACCTATCCTGAGGAAGGGCGTGGCCCTTGCCCCCAGTGATATCAGAGATAATCTCTTTCAAGTCAGGGCCAAAGAGTGTTTACCCCTTGAAAGGAATGTCAAGCAATTTGTTCTTGGAAGACGCATCCGCTGCCCAAGATTTTAACCAAAGCGCTCTGCGCCACAATAGCAAACCCAGAATTTTTTCGCCGCTAACCTAGCCAATTGCAAGGTGGCGTCTAGGGTGAAAGAATTAGCCAATTTAAGAGCACGAATTCTGTCCATAATCTCCTCATAAGAAGAAGAATTACTAATAATCGCCTTTCCTAGCTCATCAAACTAGAAACACGCGGCTGCAGTGACAGGGACAATGCATGCAAATGGTTGTAGAAGGGAACCTTGCTGAACAAACATCTTTAGCAGACCTTCTAATTTTTTATCCATAGGATCTTGGAAAGCACAACTATCTTCTATGGGTATAGTGGCGCGCTTGTGTAGAGTAGAAACCGCCCCCTCGACCTTGGGGACTGTCTGCCATCAGTCCTTTCTGGGGTCGACTATAGGAAAACAATTTTATAAATATGGGGGGAGGTACTAAAGGTATACCGGGCCTGTCCCATTCTTTACTAACAATGTACGCCACCCGCTTGGATATAGGAAAAGCTTCGGGGGGCCCCGGGGCCTCTAAGAACTTTTCCATTTTACATAGTGGTTCTGGAATGACCAGATAATCACAATCATCCAAATTGGATAACACCTCCTTAAGCAGAGCGCGGAGATGTTCCAACTTAAATTTAAAATTAATCACATCAGGTTCAGCTTGTTGAGAAATGTTTCCTGAATCTGAAATTTCTCCCTCAGACAAAACCTCCCTGGCCCCCTCAGACTGGTGTAGGGGCCCTTCAGAAACCATATCATCAGCGTTCTCATGCTCTACAGAATTTTCTAAAACAGAGCAGTCGCGCTTTCGCTGATAAGTGGGCATATTGGCTAAAATGTTTTTGATAGAATTATCCATTACAGCCGTTAAATGTTGCATAGTAAGGAGTATTGGCGCACTAGATGTACTAGGGGCCTCCTGTATGGGCAAGACTGGTGTAGACGAAGTAGGGGATGATGCAGTACCATGCTTACTCCCCTCACTTGAGGAATCATCTTGGGCATCATTTTTACTAAATTTTTTTATGACATAAAATACATATAGTTAAATGAGAAGGAACCTTGGTTTCCCCACAGTCAGAACACAATCTATCTGGTAGTTCAGACATGTTAAACAGGCATAAACTTGATAACAAAGCACAAAAAACGTTTTAAAATAAAACCGTTACTGTCACTTTAAATTTTAAACTAAACACACTTTATTACTGCAATTGCTAAAAAGTATGAAGGAATTGTTCAAAATTCACCAAAATTTCACCACAGTGTCTTAAAGCCTTAAAAGTATTGCACACCAAATTTGGAAGCTTTAACCCTTAAAATAACGGAACCGGAGCCGTTTTTATATTTAACCCCTTTACAGTCCCTGGAATCTGCTTTGCTGAGACCCAACCAAGCCCAAAGGGGAATACGATACCAAATGATGCCTTCAGAAAGACTTTTCTATGTATCAGAGCTCCACACACATGCAGCTGCATGCCATGCTGTCCTCAAAAACAAGTGCGCCATACCGGCGCGAAAATGAGGCTCTGACTATGATTAGGGAAAGCCCCTAAAGAATAAGGTGTCAAAAACAGTGCCTGCCGATATAATCATATCAAAATACCCAGAATAAATGATTCCTCAAGGCTAAATATGTGTTAATAATGAATCGATTTAGCCCAGAAAAAGTCTACAGTCTTAATAAGCCCTTGTGAAGCCCTTATTTACTATCTTAATAAAAATGGCTTACCGGATCCCATAGGGAAAATGACAGCTTCCAGCATTACATCGTCTTGTTAGAATGTGTCATACCTCAAGCAGTAAGAGACTGCACACTGTTCCCCCAACTGAAGTTAATTGCTCTCAACAGTCCTGTGTGGAACAGCCATGGATTTTAGTTACGGTGCTAAAATCATTTTCCTCATACAAACAGAAATCTTCATCTCTTTTCTGTTTCTGAGTAAATAGTACATACCAGCACTATTTTAAAATAACAAACTCTTGATTGAATAATAAAAACTACAGTTAAACACTAAAAAACTCTAAGCCATCTCCGTGGAGATGTTGCCTGTACAACGGCAAAGAGAATGACTGGGGTAGGCGGAGCCTAGGAGGGATCATGTGACCAGCTTTGCTGGGCTCTTTGCCATTTCCTGTTGGGGAGGAGAATATCCCACAAGTAAGGATGACGCCGTGGACCGGACACACCTATGTTGGAGAAATAGTAGTTACCAGTGGGGGGTGAGGGAGGGATCATGGGGTGGGAAGTGTCAGATGGGAGGGTAATCTCTACACTAAAGCTAAAATTAAGCTTACAAGCTATCTGATTAACCCCTTCACTGCCAGGAATTTTAGATATGTGGTGCAAAAGCTGCAATTAGCAGCCTCCTAAATTACCAAACACAATGGCAAAAACATGTTTGTCAGCTATTTCTAAACAAAGGGGATCCCAGAGAAGCTTTTACAACCATTTGTGCCATGATTACACAAGCAGCATGCAAATAATTGAGAAACCCAAAGTTTGTGAAAAAAGTTAAAAAAAAAAAAAAAAAAATATAAACTTTTTTGGCGGTGAAATGGTGGTATGAAATATCCCAAAATGGGCATAGATCAATACTTTGAGTTATATAAAAAACAAAGTTCTATTTATATTTAAATGGAGTGATGGCAAACATTTAAAATATTCTCTGGTATTTAGGGCAAGTTCTCTGAAAGTACCTTTAGTGAAGGGGTTAAGCCAGTGCTTTCCAAACGGTGTGTCGGGACACACTAGTGTGTCGGCAGCAGTGTGTAGGTGTGTCCCTGCCTCAGCACAATTTTTTTTAAATTTTAAAAAAAAATTTGTTTCTGACTTTCCGCCTGCCTGCTACGCATATCACATGGTTGACACGTTATTGATACCTAGGGGGTCACAGATCATCTTAACCTTTTGGCGCAGCTCAGTGGGAACTGAAACTATTCCCATTGGCGGCTTTGGTGGCACATTGGCTCCTGACTGCACGTGTAGTCTCCTTAATTGGCTCGTGACTGCATGTGCAGTCTCCTTAATTGGCTCCTGACTGCATGTGTAGTCAGTGTGTGGGACAGCAGTGTGTTTGCAGCGCGGGCAGTAGTCAATCGCACTCACCGAGCTCTGAGGGCTGCAGCTTAAACGCTGAGCTGAAGTCAGTGGGGTTTTTTTGCAGCTAGCTCCCAGTAGTGCATTGCTGTTCCTGCTCTTGATATATGGATAGGAAGGGGAAGCTTAAAAATGCGAGTGTCTAATATTCCACCAAATATTCATAAACTGTGTTCATGCCATCAACCTCATACATCCCATTAAAATAGTAAGTAGTTATTGGTGTTGTTAAACTTTGTTTTAATTCTTGCACATACATACATACTGTTACTTGTAAATACATTTCGTTATTATATAATTTATGTATGTGTCCGTAACTCTTAAAACAAGTTAGGTTAACCTCCTGT
>NC_069500.1:72453197-72470697 GCF_027579735.1 Bombina bombina | reverse complement strand
AGGGTGGGCCTCATGGACTCTTGCTAATATGAAAGAAATGAATTTATCAGGTAAGTTCTTACATAAATTATGTTTTCTTTCATGTAATTAGCAAGAGTCCATGAGCTAGTGACGTATGGGATAATGACTACCCAAGATGTGGATCTTCCACGCAAGAGTCACTAGAGAGGGAGGGATAAAATAAAGACAGCCAATTCCTCTGAAAAAAATCCACACCCAAAAATAAAGTTTAAATCTCATAAAGAAAAAAACTGAAAATATAAGCAGAAGATTCAAACTGAAACAGCTGCCTGAAGTACTTTTCTACCAAAGACAGCTTCAGAAGAAGAAAACACATCAAAATGGTAGAATTTAGTAAAAGTATGCAAAGAAGACCAAGTTGCTGCTTTGCAAATCTGATCAACCGAAGCATCATTCCTAAACGCCCAGGAAGTAGAAACTGACCTAGTAGAATGAGCTGTAATCCTTTGAGGCGGAGTTTTACCCGACTCGACATAAGCATGATGAATTAAAGATTTCAACCAAGATGCCAAAGAAATGGCAGAGGCCTTCTGACCTTTCCTAGAACCGGAAAAGATAACAAATAGACTAGAAGTCTTTCGGAAATTCTTAGTAGCTTCAACATAATATTTCAAAGCTCTAACTACATCCAAAGAATGCAATGATTTCTCCTTAGAATTCTTAGGATTAGGACATAATGAAGGAACCACAATTTCTCTACTAATGTTGTTAGAAGTCACAACCTTAGGTAAAAATTTAAAAGAAGTTCGCAACACCGCCTTATCCTGGTGAAAAATCAGAAAAGGAGACTCACAAGAAAGAGCAGATAATTCAGAAACTCTTCTGGCAGAAGAGATGGCCAAATGGAACAAAACTTTCCAAGAAAGTAATTTAATGTCCAATGAATGCATAGGTTCAAACGGAGGAGCTTGAAGAGCCCCCAGAACCAAATTCAAACTCCAAGGAGGAGAAATTGATTTAATGACAGGTTTTATACGAACCAAAGCTTGTACAAAACAATGAATATCAGGAAGATTAGCAATCTTTCTGTGAAAAAGAACAGAAAGAACAGAGATTTGTCCTTTCAAGGAACTTTCAGACAAACCTTTATCCAAACCATCCTGAAGAAACTGCAAAATTCTCGGAATTCTAAAAGAATGCCAGGAAAAATGATGAGAAAGACACCAAGAAATATAAGTCTTCCAGACTCTATAATAAATCTCCCTAGATACAGATTTACGAGCCTGTAACATAGTATTAATCACAGAGTCAGAGAAACCTCTTTGACTAAGAATCAAGCGTTCAATCTCTATACCTTTAAATTTAAGGATTTGAGATCCTGACAGAAAAAAGGACCTTGCGACAGAAGGTCTGGTCTTAACGGAAGAGTCCACGGTTGGCAAGAGGCCATCCGGACAAGATCCGCATACCAAAACCTGTGAGGCCATGCTGGAGCTACCAGCAGAACAAACGAGCATTCCTTCAGAATCTTGGAGATTACTCTTGGAAGAAGAACTAGAGGCGGAAAGATATAGGCAGGATGATACTTCCAAGGAAGTGACAATGCATCCACTGCTTCCGCTTGAGGATCCCTGGATCTGGACAGATACCTGGGAAGTTTCTTGTTTAGATGAGAGGCCATCAGATCTATTTCTGGAAGTCCCCACATTTGAACAATATGAAGAAATATCTCTGGGTGAAGAGACCATTCACCCGGATGTAACGTTTGGCGACTGAGATAATCCGCTTCCCAATTGTCTATACCTGGGATATGAACCGCAGAAACTAGACAGGAGCTGGATTCCGCCCAAACCAAAATTCGAGATACTTCTTTCATAGCCAGAGGACTGTGAGTCCCTCCTTGATGATTGATGTATGCCACAGTTGTGACATTGTCTGTCTGAAAACAAATGAACGATTCTCTCTTTAGAAGAGGCCAACAGGCCCATTTATCAAGCTCCGTATGGAGCTTGAAGGGCCGTGTTTCTGGCGAGTCTTCAGACTCGCCATTAACACAACTTATGAAGCAGCGGTCAAAAGACCGCTGCTCCATAACCCTGTCCGCCTGCTCTGAACAGGCGGACAGGAATCGCCGGACATCAACCCGATCGAATACGATCGGGTTGATTGACAGCTCCCTGCTGGCGGCCGATTGGCCGCGAGTCAGCAGGGGGCGGCGTTGCACCAGCAGCTCTTGTGAGCTGCTGGTGCAATGTTAAATGCGGAGAGCGTATTGCTCTCCGCATTTAGCGAGGTCTTGCGGACCTGATCCGCAGTGTCGGATCAGGTCCGCAAGCCCTTTGATAAATGGGCCTGCAAGACTGAAGAGCTCTGAAAATTGCACGGAGTTCCAAAAAATTGATCGGTAATCTCACCTCCTGAGATTCCCAAACCCCTTGTGCTGTCAGAGACCCCCACACAGCTCCCCAACCTGTAAGACTTGCATCTGTTGAAATTACAGTCCAGGTCGGAAGAACAAAAGACGCCCCCTGAACTAAACGATGGTGATCTGTCCACCACGTCAGAGAGTGTCGTACAATCAGCTTTAAAGATATTAATTGAGATATCTTTGTGTAATCCCTGCACCACTGATTCAGCATACAGAGCTGAAGAGGCCTCATGTGAAAACGAGCAAAGGGGATCGCGTCCGATGCAGCAGTCATAAGACCTAGAATTTCCATGCATAAGGCTACCGAAGGGAATGATTGTGACTGAAGGTTTCGACAAGCTGATATCAATTTTAGACGTCTCTTGTCTGTCAAAGATATAGTCATGGACACTGAATCTATCTGGAAACCTAAAAAGGTTACCCTTGACTGAGGAATCAATTAACTTTTTGGTAAATTGATCCTCCAACCATGATCTTGAAGAAACAACACAAGTCGATTCGTATGAGATTCTGCTAAATGTGAAGACTAAGCAAGTACCAAGATATCGTCCAAATAAGGAAATACCACAATACCCTGTTCTCTGATTACAGACAGAAGGGCACCGAGAACCTTTGTAAAAATTCTTGGAGCTGTTGCTAGGTCAAACGGCAGAGCCACAAACTGGTAATGCTTGTCTAGGAAAGAGAATCTCAGAAACTGATAGTGATCTGGATGAATCGGAATATGCAGATATGCATCCTGTAAATCTATTGTAGACATATAATGCCCTTGCTGAACAAAAGGCAGGATAGTCCTTACAGTTACCATTTTGAATGTTGGTATCCTTACATAACGATTCAATATTTTCAGATCCAGAACTGGTCTGAAGGAATTCTCCTTCTTTGGTACAATGAAGAGATTTGAATAAAACCCCAGCCCCTGTTCCAGAACTGGAACTGGCATAATTACTCCAGCCAACTCTAGATCTGAAACACATTTCAGAAATGCTTGAGCCTTCGCTGGGTTTACTGGGACACGGGAAAGAAAAAATCTCTTTGCAGGAGGCCTTATCTTGAAGCCAATTCTGTACCCTTCTGAAACAATGTTCTGAAGCCAAAGATTGTGAACGGAATTGATCCAAATTTCTTTGAAAAAACGTAATCTGCCCCCTACCAGCTGAGCTGGAATGAGGGCCGCACCTTCATGTGGACTTAGGAGCTGGTTTCGATTTTCTAAAAGGCTTGGATTTATTCCAGACTGGAGATGGTTTCCAAACTGATACCGCTCCTGAGGATGAAGGATCAGGCTTTTGTTCCTTATTGTGACGAAAGGAACGAAAACGATTATTAGACCTAAATTTACCTTTAGATTTTTTATCCTGTGGTAAAAAAGTTCCTTTCCCTCCAGTAACAGTTGAGATAATAGAATCCAACTGAGAACCAAATAATTTATTACCCTGGAAAGAAAGGGAAAGCAGAGTAGACTTAGAAGACATATCAGCATTCCAAGTTTTAAGCCATAAAGCTCTTCTAGCTAAAATAGCTAGAGACATATACCTGACATCAACTCTAATGATATCAAAGATGGCATCACAAATAAAATTATTAGCATGTTGAAGAAGAATAATAATGTAATGAGAATCATGATCTGTTACTTGTTGCGCTAAAGCTTCTAACCAAAAAGTTGAAGCTGCAGCAACATCCGCTAAAGATATAGCAGGCCTAAGAAGATTACCTGAACACAAGTAAGCTTTTCTTAGAAAGGACTCAATTTTCCTATCTAAAGGATCCTTAAAGGAAGTACCATCTGCCGTAGGAATAGTAGTACGCTTAGCAAGAGTAGAGACAGCCCCATCAACCTTAGGGATTTTGTCCCAAAACTCTAATCTGTCAGATGGCACAGGATATAATTGCTTAAAACGTTTAGAAGGAGTAAAGGAATTACCTAAATTATTCCATTCCCTGGAAATTACTTCAGAAATAGCACCAGGGACAGGAAAAACTTCTGGAATAACTACAGGAGATTTAAAAACCTTATCTAAACTTTTAGATTTAGTATCAAGAGGACCAGAATCCTCAATTTCTAATGCAATTAGGACTTCTTTAAGTAAACGAATAAATTCCATTTTAAATAAATATGAAGATTTAACAGCATCAACCTCTGAGACAGAATCCTCTGAACCAGAAGAACCATTATCAGAATCAGAATGATGATGTTCATTTAAAAATTCATCTGAAAAATGAGAAGTTTTAAAAGACTTTTTACGTTTACTAGAAGGAGGAATGACAGACAGCCTTCTTAATGGATTTAGAAACAAAATCTCTTATGTTATCAGGAACACTCTGAGTATTAGATGTTGATGGAACAACAACAGGTAATGTAACAGTACTAAAGGAAATATTATCTGCATTAACAAGTTTATCATGACAATCAGTACAAACAACAGCTGGAGAAACAGATACCATAAGTTTACAGCAGATACACTTAGCTTTGGTAGCTCCAGCACCAGGCAGCGATTTCCCAGAAGTTTCTTCTGACTCAGTTTCAACGTGGGACATCTTGCAATATGTAATAGAAAAACAACATATAAAGCAAAATTGATCAAATTCCTTAAATGACAGTTTAAGGAATGGGAAAAAATGCCAGAGAACAAGCTTCTAGCAACCAGAAGCAATAAATAATGAAACTTAAATAATGTGGAGACAATAGTGACGCCCATATTTTTTTAGCGGCAAAAAAAGACGCCCACATTATTTGGCGCCCAAATGCTTTGGGCGTCAAAAATGACGCCACATCCGGAACGCCGACACTTTTGGCGCAAAAAAACGTCAAAAATGACGCAACTTCCGGCGACACGTATGACGCCGGAAACAGAAAAAAATTTTGCTCCAAAAAAGTCCGCGCCAAGAATGACGCAATAAAATTAAGCATTTTCAGCCCCCGCGAGCCTAACAGCCTACAGGGAAAAAGTCAAATTTTAAGGTAAGAAAAAATTGATTGATTCATATTCATTATCCCAAATATGAAACTGACTGTCTGAAATAAGGAATGTTGAACATCCTGAGTCAAGGCAAATAAATGTTTGAATACATATATTTAGAACTTTATAAAAAAGTGCCCAACCATAGCTTAGAGTGTCACAGAAAATAAGACTTACTTACCCCAGGACACTCATCTACATGTTGTAGAAAACCAAACCAGTACTGAAACGAAAATCAGTAGAGGTAATGGTATATATATAAGAGTATATTGTCGATCTGAAAAGGGAGGTAAGAGATGAATCTCTACGACCGATAACAGAGAACCTATGAAATAGACCCCGTAGAAGGAGATCATTGAATTCAAATAGGCAATACTCTCCTCACATCCCTCTGACATTCACTGCACGCTGAGAGGAAAACCGGGCTCCAACCTGCTGCAGAGCGCATATCAACATAGAATCTAGCACAAACTTACTTCACCACCTCCATAGGAGGCAAAGTTTGTAAAACTGATTTGTGGGTGTGGTGAGGGGTGTATTTATAGGCATTTTGAGGTTTGGGAAACGTTGCCCCTCCTGGTAGGAATGTATATCCCATACGTCACTAGCTCATGGACTCTTGCTAATTACATGAAAGAAAGGATGCTCCTAGCGCTCGCCAAAGGATCATCAGCACCGTAGACACTATAACTACTGCGTAGCCACCATACGTAATGCAGACTCTTTGAACCACCGCTGCTGGGCTGGTATCTCGCCGTCTGCTCTTTGCCCTGGACCTACGACCAGGCTCCAGTAGGTGAACCTCTTCCTTCTTTAGAGCAAAGCAGGATCAGGAACAAGAGCTCTTACAGGAGCTCAGTAGCTAAGTGTCAGGTTTCACCTTACCTACCTGCAGTTCTGCTTATCTCCACCCACAAACCCTTTATATTCTGTTCACGCCCTGTTCCTAGTGCTTAGTAATTTTGTATGTAGTTAGTGATAGCTTCCTGCACTCTAAGCTCCACTTCTTCAGAGGATTAATACTATCCAAAGTTTCTGAGAATTTAAATTCATCACCTACGGAATATCTAAAGTGCTCGTGCATATACGAGTTATCCAAAGAGACATACAAATTTCAAGTTTTCATCTACTTACAGCGTGAACGCTGCACCGCTGATTTTTCAGTTCTAACAAGCTCACACCGCTAACGGATTTAACCAAGAGAAATTCTAAAGCATTACAAGCAAGGTTGCTACTTTTCCTTTTATCCAAACTTACCAATTTGCATCATTTGCAAGTTGTTATTTCAAGCTGATTACACGCCAACAAGTCGCTGCCGAATACAGCAAAGATACGGTGACGTCACCCGCCGACTCCTTTCAGCGTGATACACACCTCTCCAGACTGCCAGTCCATATTCGCGTGTAGCGATACAGAGCTTCACTACAGATACCGCTTCCACAACTAAAGGTAACACAATCATCTACGAACTCTAAGCTTACACAGTACTAAAGGGCCTGCAAATTAATGTCACACTGTTACCGAGTACTTCAAGTTAACCTTTGCAGCACTGTAGATTTAAAGTTATTTTCTACAGCCACATTTCCTCTCTGCATTAACTCATCACTTGCTGAAGCAAAGCAACAATCGACACCATTGTTGTTGCTATTTTACAAGTGAAACAATACCATTAATTAAGGTCTACAACTGTGATCTGATTCACTTTAACAATAAAGAAAAAGGTTTAAACATCTCCTGCACAAACCTGACATAATTACTAAGCCATAATGACGTCAGATCCTGTAGACCTCCCACAATTTGTGTATTCCCTATCGCAGAGAGTGGATCAAATGGGACAATCTTTAAGGGATCTAGAAGTGGAAAATCAGTCTCTGAGAAGGATTATCAGAGATTCTATTAATACTAAACCCCAACAACCGGATCCTATTCCAGAGCCTACAGTGTCCTTACCTGAACCCTTCTCTGGCAATAGAAAAACATACCGACAATTCAAGAATGCCTGCCTATTACTTTTTACACTAAAGCCAAAGACTTATTGTACAGAGAGAGTTAAAGTCCTTACTATAATATCATTTTTGAGAGGTGAGCCTAGGGTTTGGGCAGACTCTTTCTTTGAAAGCAATCAACCTATTCTTGGATCCCTTGATGAATTTTTGAATCAAATGGATGAACTTTACTTAGATATTGATTCACAACTCACAGCAGAAACTGCAATGCGTGCCCTGAAGCAAGGGAAGCGTGTTGTAGAAGAATATATTGCTGAATTTAAGCAATTTTCACGTGATTCTCAATGGAACCCAATTGCATTACGCAATCAGTTTAGATTAGGACTTTCTGACAATATTAAGGACGAGTTAGCACGCACTGACTTGCCAAAATCCTTAGATTCATTAATGCGCTTGGTGATACAAATAGACCGGCGTCTACGTGAGAGAAGGTCTGAAAGATTCCACACTGAACACAATCCGAAAGCTCAAACTTATGCTGCTCCTACATCTACCAGTAAATCTGTACCTGAACCAATGGAGATAGGTCTAGCTAGGGGCCCTCTTACCCCTGAGGAAAGGTCAAGACGCAGACAACATCTGCTATGCATGTACTGTGCTAATCCCTCCCATTCCGTGAGGGATTGTCCATTACTACAGAAGCCTAAGAAATGTAAGTCATTTGCACTGTCTGCTGCTCATCACATGCAAATTCCAAATACTTATTGCATAATGTCTGTCTCTTTACAGTGGGATCTACGCCATCTGCAGTCTAGTGCCATTCTTGTTCCCGGAGCTTATGGAAACTTTATCAATACTGCCATTGTAAATACTAATAAAATACCCTGTGTGTTAAAGCAGAATCCAGTTGCCATTCGTGTCATTGATGGTTCATCTATAGCAAGTGGTCCTATCACTCATCAAACCATTCCCCTATTGCTTGTAACACCATGTGGTCATTCTGAGTTTATTGAATTTGATGTATTGCCTTCCCCTCTATTCCCCATAGTATTAGGCATTTCTTGGTTTAAGAAACATCAACCTACTGTGAATTGGCAATCCCTTCAGGTTTCTTTTAAATCACCATTTTGTAAGAATTCCTGTTATTCCACACAGGCACTCCTGGAAACCACTGTTCCCGAACAAAACATTCCATTTGAATATCAAGATTTCGCCGACGTTTTCAGCAAAGTAGAGGCTGAATCATTACCTCCACATCGGGATTATGATTGTCCCATCGACCTTAAACCAGGTTCTACTATTCCCTATGGTCGTCTTTACCCCTTATCAGCTCCAGAGCTTGAACATCTAAAAGGATATTTAGAGGAAAACCTTCGCAAAGGTTTCATACGACCTTCTACCTCCCCTGCGGGAGCAGCAATGTTCTTTGTGAAGAACAAGGATGGTTCTCTTCGCCCTATCATCGACTATAGAGATCTGAACCAACGGACTATAAAAAACCGTTACCCTCTCCCCCTCATTCCGGAATTAATAGAACATCTCCGGGAGGCCAAGATTTTCACGAAGCTCGATCTTCGAGGTGCATACAACCTCATAAGGATACGTGAGGGGGATGAGTGGTTAACCGCTTTCCGAACCAGGTACGGGTTATTTGAGTACCTCGTCATGCCATTTGGGCTATGCAATGCCCCAGGAACTTTTCAACACTTTATCAATAATATATTCAGAGACCTACTGGATGTTTATATTGTCATTTATCTCGATGACATCCTCATTTACTCAAAATCCTATGATGACTACATCTCCCATGTCAGAGAAGTGTTGACCAGATTAAGAACGCACCGGCTATATGCAAAACTTGAGAAGTGCCAATTTCACACCAACACCATTTCATTTCTGGGATATAACATCAGTCCGCTAGGTATAAGCATGCAAGATGATAAAGTGCAGACTGTCAGGAATTGGGCTTATCCTAAAACCAAAAAGGATCTACAAAGATTTCTTGGCTTCGCCAATTATTATAGGAAATTTGTGAAAGATTTCTCTAAATTAGCAAAACCTTTAACGAAACTCACTAGCTCTACTATTCGATTTTCATGGAATGATGAGGCTGCTCGAGCTTTTGATCTCTTAAAATCCATGGTCACTTCAGCTCCAATACTTCGGTTCCCTGACCCATCTCTTCAATATATCCTGGAAGTAGATTCTTCCGATTTCGCTTTGGGGGCGATTCTTTCACAAAAATCTTCTCATACAGAACCATTGCATCCAATAGCTTTTTTTTCTAAGGTACTCAGCTCTTCAGAAATGAATTACCCTATTGGGGAAAAGGAGCTTCTGGCCATCAAAAGGGCATTGGAGCATTGGAGGCATCTGCTCGAAGGAACTACACTCCCCGTGATCATTTACACAGATCATAAAAATTTGGAATTCTTGCAAACAAACAAAACGTTGTCTTCCAGACAAGTACGATGGAGTTTGTTTTTTACGAGATTTAATTTCCATATTATCTATAGACCCTCCAGTAAAAATGGAAAAGCAGATGCTCTCTCAAGGAAAGATGAAAGACCTGCCCAGTCTGATCAAGTGACATCCATGATTCCATCTACCAAATTTCTTGGATTGACACCCTATCTCCTGAAAGCGTTGAAAGAATCTCTTCCTTCTGATTCTGAACTTCCTCAACATGTTCTGGATTCTAAAGCAGATGGTCTTTTCTACTACAAGGACAAAATATATGTTCCAAAAAGCCTAAGGGACACTATACTTCAACTGCATCATGATACCCCTCTAGCTGGACATCCTGGTTATAAGAAGACCTTAGAGAATATCTCAAGATTCTATTGGTGGCCCAAAATCTCACAAACTGTGAATTCTTTCATAAAGTCCTGTTCCATTTGTGCCACCTCTAAATCATCACGACAACGGCCTTATGGTCTTCTCATGCCTCTTCCTGTTCCAACCCAGCCGTGGCATCATTTGTCTATTGACTTCATTGTCGACCTACCCGTTTCAAATAAGATGAACACCATTTTTGTCGTTGTGGACTTGTTGACAAAGATGGCACATTTTATTCCCTTTAACAAATTACCTACTTCAGCAGAGACTGCACAGTTATTCTTAGATAATATTGTGCGTTTACACGGTCTTCCAAAAATTATAACCTCAGACCGTGGTACCCAGTTTACCTCCCGTTTTTGGAAGGCTCTCTGTTCCCATCTACAAATAGACCACCGTTTCTCAACCTCTTTCCACCCTCAGACGAATGGTCAAGTGGAACGTGTAAATCAATGGCTAGAACAGTATATACGCTGTTTCTGTTCCAATCAACAAACTGAGTGGTCTACCTTTCTTTCCATGGCTGAATTCGCTTTTAACAATTCCATCACTACCTCTACGAAGATGTCACCATTCCTGGCAAATTATGGGTTTCATCCTAACTCCTACCCTGTCCCAGACTTCTCTAATATCACCTCCACAGATTGTCCTCATGCTAATGACTTCTCAGCAAAGTTTCGACAAACTTTCAAAATCTTACAGGATAACATTTTAAACTCCCAAGAACAACAGAAAACATAATTTATGTAAGAACTTACCTGATAAATTCATTTCTTTCATATTAACAAGAGTCCATGAGCTAGTGACGTATGGGATATACATTCCTACCAGGAGGGGCAAAGTTTCCCAAACCTTAAAATGCCTATAAATACACCCCTCACCACACCCACAAATCAGTTTAACGAATAGCCAAGAAGTGGGGTGATAAGAAAAAGTGCGAAGCATATAAAATAAGGAATTGGAATAATTGTGCTTTATACAAAAAAATCATAACCACCACAAAAAAGGGTGGGCCTCATGGACTCTTGTTAATATGAAAGAAATGAATTTATCAGGTAAGTTCTTACATAAATTATGTTTTCTTTCATGTAATTAACAAGAGTCCATGAGCTAGTGACGTATGGGATAATGACTACCCAAGATGTGGATCTTTCCACACAAGAGTCACTAGAGAGGGAGGGATAAAATAAAGACAGCCAATTCCTGCTGAAAATAATCCACACCCAAAATAAAGTTTAACAAAAAACATAAGCAGAAGATTCAAACTGAAACCGCTGCCTGAAGAACTTTTCTACCAAAAACTGCTTCAGAAGAAGAAAATACATCAAAATGGTAGAATTTAGTAAAAGTATGCAAAGAAGACCAAGTTGCTGCTTTGCAGATCTGGTCAACCGAAGCTTCATTCCTAAACGCCCAGGAAGTAGATACTGACCTAGTAGAATGAGCTGTAATTCTTTGAGGCGGAGTTTTACCCGACTCAACATAGGCAAGATGAATTAAAGATTTCAACCAAGATGCCAAAGAAATGGCAGAAGCTTTCTGGCCTTTCCTAGAACCGGAAAAGATAACAAATAGACTAGAAGTCTTACGGAAAGATTTCGTAGCTTCAACATAATATTTCAAAGCTCTAACAACATCCAAAGAATGCAATGATTTCTCCTTAGAATTCTTAGGATTAGGACATAATGAAGGAACCACAATTTCTCTACTAATGTTGTTGGAATTCACAACTTTAGGTAAAAATTCAAAAGAAGTTCGCAACACCGCCTTATCCTGATGAAAAATCAGAAAAGGAGACTCACACGAAAGAGCAGATAATTCAGAAACTCTTCTAGCAGAAGAGATGGCCAAAAGGAACAAAACTTTCCAAGAAAGTAATTTAATGTCCAATGAATGCATAGGTTCAAACGGAGGAGCTTGAAGAGCTCCCAGAACCAAATTCAAACTGCAAGGAGGAGAAATTGACTTAATGACAGGTTTTATACGAACCAAAGCTTGTACAAAACAATGAATATCAGGAAGAATAGCAATCTTTCTGTGAAAAAGAACAGAAAGAGCAGAGATTTGTCCTTTCAAAGAACTTGCGGACAAACCCTTATCCAAACCATCCTGAAGAAATTGTAAAATTCTCGGTATTCTAAAAGAATGCCAAGAAAAATGATGAGAAAGACACCAAGAAATATAAGTCTTCCAGACTCTATAATATATCTCTCGAGATACAGATTTACGAGCCTGTAACATAGTATTAATCACGGAGTCAGAGAAACCTCTATGACCAAGAATCAAGCGTTCAATCTCCATACCTTTAAATTTAAGGATTTCAGATCCGGATGGAAAAAAGGACCTTGTGACAGAAGGTCTGGTCTTAACGGAAGAGTCCATGGCTGGCAAGATGCCATCCGGACAAGATCCGCATACCAAAACCTGTGAGGCCATGCCGGAGCTATTAGCAGAACAAACGAGCATTCCCTCAGAATCTTGGAGATTACTCTTGGAAGAAGAACTAGAGGCGGAAAGATATAGGCAGGATGATACTTCCAAGGAAGTGATAATGCATCCACTGCCTCCGCCTGAGGATCCCGGGATCTGGACAGATACCTGGGAAGTTTCTTGTTTAGATGAGAGGCCATCAGATCTATCTCTGGGAGCCCCCACAATTGAACAATCTGAAGAAATACCTCTGGGTGAAGAGACCATTCGCCCGGATGCAACGTTTGGCGACTGAGATAATCCGCTTCCCAATTGTCTACACCTGGGATATGAACCGCAGAGATTAGACAGGAGCTGGATTCCGCCCAAACCAAAATTCGAGATACTTCTTTCATAGCCAGAGGACTGTGAGTCCCTCCTTGATGATTGATGTATGCCACAGTTGTGACATTGTCTGTCTGAAAACAAATGAACGATTCTCTCTTCAGAAGAGGCCAAAACTGAAGAGCTCTGAAAATTGCACGGAGTTCCAAAATATTGATCGGTAATCTCACCTCCTGAGATTCCCAAACTCCTTGTGCCGTCAGAGATCCCCACACAGCTCCCCAACCTGTGAGACTTGCATCTGTTGAAATTACAGTCCAGGTCGGAAGAACAAAAGAAGCCCCCTGAATTAAACGATGGTGATCTGTCCACCACGTTAGAGAGTGTCGAACAATCGGTTTTAAAGATATTAATTGAGATATCTTCGTGTAATCCCTGCACCATTGGTTCAGCATACAGAGCTGAAGAGGTCGCATGTGAAAACGAGCAAAGGGGATCGCGTCCGATGCAGCAGTCATAAGACCTAGAATTTCCATGCATAAGGCTACCGAAGGGAATGATTGTGACTGAAGGTTTCGACAAGCTGTAATCAATTTTAGACGTCTCTTGTCTGTTAAAGACAGAGTCATGGACACTGAATCTATCTGGAAACCCAGAAAGGTTACCCTTGTTTGAGGAATCAAAGAACTTTTTGGTAAATTGATCCTCCAACCATGATCTTGAAGAAACAACACAAGTCGATTCGTATGAGACTCTGCTAAATGTAAAGACGGAGCAAGTACCAAGATATCGTCCAAATAAAGAAATACCACAATACCCTGTTCTCTGATTACAGACAGAAGGGCACCGAGAATCTTTGTGAAAATTCTTGGAGCTGTAGCAAGGCCAAACGGTAGAGCCACAAATTGGTAATGCTTGTCTAGAAAAGAGAATCTCAGGAACTGATAATGATCTGGATGAATCGGAATATGCAGATATGCATCCTGTAAATCTATTGTGGACATATAATTCCCTTGCTGAACAAAAGGCAATATAGTCCTTACAGTTACCATCTTGAACGTTGGTATCCTTACATAACGATTCAATAATTTTAGATCCAGAACTGGTCTGAAGGAATTCTCCTTCTTTGGTACAATGAAGAGATTTGAATAAAACCCCATCCCCTGTTCCGGAACTGGAACTGACATAATTACTCCAGCCAACTCTAGATCTGAAACACAATTCAGAAATGCTTGAGCTTTCACTGGATTTACTGGGACATGGGAAAGAAAAAATCTCTTTGCAGGAGGTCTCATCTTGAAACCAATTCTGTACCCTTCTGAAACAATGTTCTGAATCCAAAGATTGTGAACAGATTTGATCCAAATTTCTTTGAAAAAACGTAACCTGCCCCCTACCAGCTGAACTGGAATGAGGGCCGTACCTTCATGTGAACTTAGAAGCAGGCTTTGCCTTTCTAGCAGGCTTGGATTTATTCCAGACTGGAGATGGTTTCCAAACTGAAACTGCTCCTGAGGACGAAGGATCAGGCTTTTGTTCTTTGTTGAAACGAAAGGAACGAAAACGATTGTTAGCCCTGTTTTTACCTTTAGACTTTTTATCCTGTGGTAAAAAAGTTCCTTTCCCACCAGTAACAGTTGAAATAATAGAATCCAACTGAGAACCAAATAATTTGTTTCCCTGGAAAGAAATGGAAAGTAGAGTTGATTTAGAAGCCATATCAGCATTCCAAGTCTTAAGCCATAAAGCTCTTCTGGCTAAGATAGCCAGAGACATAAATCTAACATCAACTCTAATAATATCAAAAATGGCATCACAGATGAAATTATTAGCATGCTGGAGAAGAATAATAATATCATGAGAATCACGATTTGTTACTTGTTGCGCTAGAGTTTCCAACCAAAAAGTTGAAGCTGCAGCAACATCAGCCAATGATATAGCAGGTCTAAGAAGATTACCTGAACATAGATAAGCTTTTCTTAGAAAAGATTCAATTTTTCTATCTAAAGGATCCTTAAACGAGGTACCATCTGACGTAGGAATGGTAGTACGTTTAGCAAGGGTAGAAATAGCCCCATCAACTTTAGGGATTTTGTCCCAAAATTCTAACCTGTCAGGCGGAACAGGATATAATTGCTTAAAACGTTTAGAAGGAGTAAATGAATTACCCAATTTATCCCATTCCTTAGCAATTACTGCAGAAATAGCATTAGGAACAGGAAAGACTTCTGGAATAACCGCAGGAGCTTTAAAAACCTTATCCAAACGTATAGAATTAGTATCAAGAGGACTAGAATCCTCTATTTCTAAAGCAATTAGTACTTCTTTAAGTAAAGAGCGAATAAATTCCATCTTAAATAAATATGAAGATTTATCAGCATCAATCTCTGAGACAGAATCCTCTGAACCAGAAGAGTCCAAAGAATCAGAATGATGGTGTTCATTTAAAAATTCATCTGTAGAGAGAGAAGATTTAAAAGAATTTTTACGTTTACTAGAAGGAGAAATAACAGACAAAGCCTTCTTTATGGATTCAGAAACAAAATCTCTTATGTTATCAGGAACATTCTGCACCTTAGATGTTGAGGGAACTGCAACAGGCAATGGTACATCACTAAAGGAAATATTATCTGCTTTAACAAGTTTGTCATGACAATTATTACAAACAACAGCTGGAGGAATAGCTACCAAAAGTTTACAGCAGATACACTTAGCTTTGGTAGATCCAGCAGGCAGTGGTTTTCCTGTAGTATCTTCTGGCTCAGATGCAACGTGAGACATCTTGCAATATGTAAGAGAAAAAACAACATATAAAGCAAAATAGATCAAATTCCTTATAAGACAGTTTCAGGAATGGGAAAAAAATGCCAAACATCAAGCTTCTAGCAACCAGAAGCAAATGAAAAATGAGACTGAAATAATGTGGAGACAAAAGCGACGCCCATATTTTTTGGCGCCAAATAAGACGCCCACATTATTTGGCGCCTAAATGCTTTTGGCGCCAAAAATGACGCCACATCCGGAACGCCGACATTTTTGGCGCAAAATAACGTCAAAAAATGACGCAACTTCCGGCGACACGTATGACGCCGGAAACGGAAAAGAATTTTTGCGCCAAAAAAGTCCGCGCCAAAAATGACGCAATAAAATGAAGCATTTTCAGCCCCCGCGAGCCTAACAGCCCACAGGGAAAAAAGTCAAATTTTTGAGGTAAGACAAAATATGATAATTTAAAGCATAATCCCAAATATGAAACTGACTGTCTGGAAATAAGGAAAGTTGAACATTCTGAGTCAAGGCAAATAAATGTTTGAATACATATATTTAGAACTTTATAAATAAAGTGCCCAACCATAGCTTAGAGTGTCACAGAAAATAAGACTTACTTACCCCAGGACACTCATCTACATGTTTGTAGAAAGCCAAACCAGTACTGAAACGAGAATCAGTAGAGGAAATGGTAAATATAAGAGTATATCGTCGATCTGAAAAGGGAGGTAAGAGATGAATCTCTACGACCGATAACAGAGAACCTTATGAAATAGACCCTGTAGAAGGAGATCACTGCATTCAATAGGCAATACTCTCCTCACATCCCTCTGACATTCACTGCACGCTGAGAGGAAAACCGGGCTCCAACTTGCTGCGGAGCGCATATCAACGTAGAATCTAGCACAAACTTACTTCACCACCTCCCTTGGAGGCAAAGTTTGTAAAACTGATTTGTGGGTGTGGTGAGGGGTGTATTTATAGGCATTTTAAGGTTTGGGAAACTTTGCCCCTCCTGGTAGGAATGTATATCCCATACGTCACTAGCTCATGGACTCTTGTTAATTACATGAAAGAAACGTTATTACAACTTGAGGAGACGACCAGCTCCTGTCTATGCTGTCGGAGATTTAGTTTGGTTATCCACCAAAAACCTTAAGCTTAAGGTACCAAGTAAAAAACTTGCAGGATTGTTCATAGGTCCATTTCCGATTGCAAAGATCGTCAACCCTAATGCAGTCACTCTAAAGTTACCGTACACTTTAAAAGTCCATCCGACTTTCCATGTCTCCCTTCTGAAGCCGTATGTCACTACAAGGAGTTCCACCCCTGCCCCTCCACTTCCTACTATTCCTCAGTTGGATGAATATGAAGTAGATTCTATCATTGACTCTCGGATTCGCAATGGTCGTCTGGAGTACTTGGTTCGTTGGGTTGGTTACTCTTCGGATGACGATTCCTGGGAACCCTCTTGTAACATACATGCTCCAAGGAAGTTGTCGATTTTTCATCGCAGACATCCGGACCGTCCTGGTCCTTGACGTTCTATCCTGTCCCTTGGGGAGGGGGAGATGTCAGGTTTCACCTTACCTACCTGCAGTTCTGCTTATCTCCACCCACAAACCCTTTATATTCTGTTCACGCCCTGTTCCTAGTGCTTAGTAATTTTGTATGTAGTTAGTGATAGCTTCCTGCACTCTAAGCTCCACTTCTTCAGAGGATTAATACTATCCAAAGTTTCTGAGAATTTAAATTCATCACCTACGGAATATCTAAAGTGCTCGTGCATATACGAGTTATCCAAAGAGACTTATACAAATTTCAAGTTTTCATCTACTTACAGC